>NW_010537172.1:16238-36682 GCF_000687285.1 Phaethon lepturus | reverse complement strand
CTTTCCCTGCTGAGGGACCTGATCCATCTACTGGATTAGGGACACACTAGCTTTTGGCTTCACATTCATCCTTCAGAAACCTAGGCATTGAGCCAAAACATCACTGCAATTAATGCTGTTGAAGAGTAAAATAAGAGAGTCCCAAACCGAAGTCCAAGTCTGAAGCTAGTAGCAGTAGTCTGCAAATAGACTTGTCCATGCCTTGACCAGCTCTTAGCAGCTGCTCCCACATACAGAAAAGAGAATGTGACTGTTACAGATATTTGCACAAAACACCACAGGATTCCTGCTTGTTACGACAAACAAGCAGAGTCCAATGGCCCCATTGGTTTTTTATTCACTTATTCAAGATTTTTCTTTGAAAAAAAATGAGTTTACTTTCTCCCTCCTCTTATTAAGATATGACTACAAGTCAGTCGTGGTCTGACTGTAACATGGCAAAGTCCAGGAGCCTCCAGAGACTGACGAGCTGCTCAGCCTCCACTCTTTTGCTCTAACACTGCTATTAAAAGCATTCGGCATAGTTGAACAGGACAGGCTGCTGGTTCAGGCCTCTGGTCATACTCAAATCTGCCAAATGCACTGGGAATGCTGGAGTGTGCAACCCAGGATAATAAACAAGCCATTAAGGACTCTCCCCTAGATTGTGCAGCATGTGAGTCCATCGCATTATATCTGTCTTCCTTTCTACTGTCAAAATAATCTGCTAGCAGAAGTCAGAGTATTTCTTTGTTAAAAAAAAAAAAAAATCTGACATCTACTGATATGTGATTCTCTGTTTATTATTCTTTTATCTTATCAAGTACTTCAGTTTAGGTTTTTCTAACAAATTTTTGGCTAACTTTTTGATTGTTTGTTTTTTACGATACACAAACATCTACCAGAGTTAATCTGAAGGAAATATTCACTTTTTTAATTTATAGTTCTATTATTGAAAGTAATTTCTTTTAAAATCCCTTGGGACACTCACAAAAGCAGAAGTCTCTTGGGGAAGAAATGAAACAAACTGAGATATAAACCAACTTGACAAAATAAATTTGAAATTGAAAAGCAACAACAACTGACAAAAATGAAATAGATTTCATAAATCAGTCTGCAATTAAATGCCTGAGCCTAGATAGACTTTTAAAAGGAATTAGGAATTCATAAGGATAGTGCAAATACACATATTTTTATTAGAATAAACATACTCCCCCACCATGTTCTGGGGTGTAAATCATCTATAAGCATTCTTGCCCTAGGATTAGCATTTTCCTAGGACTTTCTCTTAGAGAAAATAGATCTCCTTTGTTATTAAACCGTAACTTAGAGGGTTTTCAGCACTTATTTCTGAGTGATTCAAAATACTAAATTTGATGATGTTACATAACATCATTATTCTTTATGACGTGTAGGATTTGGGTAGGCATCAAAATTCTCAAGATGTCTAAAAATGTGATGCCTAAGCAGTTAAGGACATCATCAAATGGCCTGATTTCCCCAGTTATTGCACACCCTTCAGTCTGTTGAGAGACAGTCTGCCTAAAATTATAGCAAATAATGCAGTTGAGCAGGGAAAGCAGGAAGGACTGCTATTGCCTTTGCTTCTACCTAGCACTCCCAGATGTGAGACAGATTAATTTACCTCTTTACATTAGCTGAATGCATTTTTTATCCTCTTTTTATTTTTATGAAAGGGGAGGAGTTGGTTTACTCCAGAGTACTAAGCCTCCATCTTTTACACTTTGCTGCTTTTCATTTCTCTGAAATCAATGAACTTTGCAAATACTGAAGAAAATTTAATGGGAAACTGCTAAAATGTTCTGTTCAATGCTACTTGAAAAGATTCTTCCATCTCAAAGTTAATCATGTCTAAGTCAGGTTCTGTATGCACGTTATGTCAAACTTGACAGCCTTTCCCAAAGAAAGGTTGTGCTTGATGATTATTTTAGGGGAGCGAGATCTGATGAATATTTATGTCCCAAGCCAAATCACTGCCTCCCAGCTCTTCAAACTAGTCATTTGGTTTCCTTTGCCTTTTGTACCAAATGCTCCTTCCAGAGAGGCTGGGTGACAAACGATGAGTAGAAACACTAAATTCAAGACCAGGTCTTCTCTCCTCAACTAAGCTGTACAGTTCTGTAGCAATATAGATGTGGATGCACCCAAATGGTGTTTGGCCTAACTGGACTAGTTCTTAAATTGGTTATACAGTTAAATTGATTCAGGAGCTGTTGAGGACTTCTGTCACTATTTCCATAGTACATATGTGTACAGTGTTTCTGCGATGTCATTAAAATCAGTGGAAGTTTGCAATACCTGTCCACGCTGAAGTTTGGTTTTTGGGACTGGGAAGGAACAGCTGTAACAATCTGCAATTGCTCTCCTAACAGTTAAGCAAATTTCCATTTTACATTACAATGTACTGCATTGTAGCAGGAGCGTACTGAGCTAGTAAAGCCCCAAATTCTGGACCCTCTGAATGACTGAAAAGAGGACATAGCATGAAGGTGGTACAAGAAAAAATGTAACGCAGATAGAGAAATCTAGTGTAGTACTAACCAAAGTCAGTGGTATTAAATGAGACCAGACCAGCTCTTAAAATTCAGACAGCATCCGTCATGCAGCTGCGGACAAGGCTTGATAACCCAGATACCATTAAATGCAAATCGAAAATTGGCAATCACTTCTTATTTCTTATAATTCAGGTGTCGTTTTGCAAACTGTCACTTTCTCATGCACTCCCATTTACATATAATATTCTTACTGTGTGTGTAGGCTTCAGTGTACAGCCTAGTAAGTTTGCAACATGCAGCACTGTGGAAGATCAGTCTTTGAAATGGCGTGACATTTCAGGGTGAACTGCTGAGACATCATTTTTCTAGCAAGCCATATTTCATAGGCAATATTACCTTGTGCAGCTGAGTGAAATTGTCTCCTAAGGCCACTATATGCTACACTATTCTATGAATCTTTAGAGAACCAGCACCCCAATGACTAATCGTTCAGAGTCTTAAGTGATGAGATCCTCAGTTACTCACATTTTAATGGGACGCAGAAGTTATTAGGATTGAACATGAATTCTCAGTGAGATAAAGACAAGCACAGAATACTGTATGCAATTTCAAAAATAAAATAAAACCCTAAAGGAGCCTTCTGTAATTAAAAACCTCTCTCAGTAGATAAAGGTCTTTCGTTTTCCCTTGCTCACCCAGCAGCGCCGTGCTTGCTCAGGATTTTCCATTTGGAAACGGCACAAATAATGCTGGGAGCAGGAAGAAGGGAGAGCAGCTGACAGTCCCATCGACGTGATGGCTGCCTGGCAGCGGTGATTAGAAGCCAGGAGCAGTGTTGGTAGGCAAAGATAAGCAGGAAACAATAAGCAAATCCTACTTATACCTGCCAGTGACTAGTTTTTACCCATGTCCAAACCTCTCTTTGTAGGCTAGATGTGACTTCACCTCCCTCAGTGACAACCGTCCCTTGTTACTGCAGTGATGACCTTTTCATACAGGGCTCAGCAGCACTAATCCACCGTGTCAGCCATCCCGGGAACCGCTTCTGTCTTTCACACCTTCGTACAAAACCCTTAGGTTCCCTAGTAAACAGAATTAGTAGCCGCTGCCAGAACCAAATCATTAAGGCCAAATGAATTCATCGACATTGTTGTCACTACAATGAATAACATAATCTCAAGTGTTGTAAAAAAATATTTATTAAAAGGAAAGATTTTAAAGAAGTGGTTGCAGTTATTTTCAAGAAAGTGCCCGCAGAAAAATGGAACCTGAAAACAGCATCTGGAAAAATTTTCTTATTTTGATCTAAGTTGATTTTACCTAACTTCATTCACACTGTTTTCTAATCAGTTCACTGCGAATTGCTCTAATTGAATTCAATATTTAGAAATTTGATGGATGAAAACATCCTTAAACATTCTTCTGCTACTATAGTGAATATTTTGTCATTATTCTATGAATATTTCCATTAACTTAATGATATATTAGCAGTGCAATGAATACTAAAAATCATCAGTGACAACAATCACTGTGAAATATCACAATTCTCCCGTTTCCTCTTGGTTTAGTGCCGAAAAGAGTTTTGAGATTTCTAAATCTCATTTCAGTTTACTATTTTGTCTAGCAAAATGTTTATTACAACATGCTCTGGGGGTTAGCATTTAATAGGTAGACCACCTACAGCGTGCACATGGTTGTATAATACCGTAAAGCGAGTCAGGAGATTCCCCTCCTTGATCCAATAAGGAGCTCTTTCGGAGTTCTCCCATAGCGCCTGGGAGGCCTCTCTGTTATT
The DNA here is from genome assembly GCF_000687285.1 of Phaethon lepturus. Lineage (NCBI taxonomy): Eukaryota > Metazoa > Chordata > Aves > Phaethontiformes > Phaethontidae > Phaethon > Phaethon lepturus. Next base: position 32,392 of record NW_010537172.1, on the reverse strand, counting down.
TCACGGCAGAAATTAACTACCAGCGAGAGGGGGTATCGAAAGCTTTATTAAATAGGTTTTTCCAGAAATGGATAGCAAATGCGAGGCAGCAGCACTGCTGAAAAGCAGCAGTATGCCTGGCATGTTTCATCACATCTGGGCTGTTTGTCGAATACAAGATGTTCCTCTCCGCACGTGAGGGTTATGTAAATAATATACACTTGAATATATTGAATAAAGTGTCAGGATTACTAAGCAATGAATTCTTGATTCCCTGTGCGTTGTATTCCTAGAGCGTGGTTCTGCATTTAACTTCTCGAATTGACTGACACTGCCTTCCTGCCTTCAACAGTTCATTCAGCATCATTTTAAAGTGTTTCCCTGCTTTCCCTTTTAAAATGCTAGGATGTTTTTTGTCCAGATGCATCAGGTAATACAGTTATCAGAGAACATATCTCGCTGTTGTTGTTACTAAGTGCTAATTGTACCTTGATAATTAACCTCTGCCCTACAGAAAATCAGTGGAATGTTTTATCAAAATGGACACAAACGTTACTATCTGATGAAAGTATTTTTTCTAATTCAATTTTAGAAAGATTATGAAATCTATCACTTTTCTTATTCTATTGTGATATTTTATTATTGTTTTTGTTGAACTCAGACTATATTCTTGTTTCCTTTGACTCCCATCTCTCATATTATTTTGCTTTGCTCTTTTGCCTTGTGTGTTCTGACTGAATTCCTGATAGCACTCTCACATGTATTTCTTTACATTTTCTGCCTTCTACCGTTAACTGCTGGTTTTTATGTTAGTATTTTGTGTTACAGCATTTGAGAAAATCTATATAAAAACCCAACCCAGTGAGAAGAGGCAATTTAACAAGATGCTGTGGGCAGGCCATAAAATTGTTACTAAGGGAAATAGAATATTCAAGGTGAGGACAGCCAAATATCGCTATTTAGCAATAGTGCAGAATTAGACTAAATGGAATGACAAAGGGGCTTTCCAAGCCAAATCTCTAATTTCATAGCCCCACCTTCTCAGCAAAAAATACCCTCAATTAACTTTTTCATGAATGGTTTCATTCCATCTATTTTAAGCAGGCTATTTCAAGGAGGAGTTGTGCTGGAAAAAATAACACTGAGTACTCTGAAAGAAGAGCATGACTGTACCATTAAGGAATAACATTAGCTGATGGCTTTGACTGAATTCAAACGATGGCTGTAAAGTTAATTTTGTAGAGGTTGCTTTGAGTGATTATTACTAATAGCTACCATAAGATGTATTATGGTACCTTCTCAAAACAATAAGCAAATATTTTGGTTGAATATGCTGCCTGCGCACCAGAGCAACATGCAAATAAGAGTCTTTGCCCCAGAAAGTTTATGATTTCCAATAGCATTTAGTACACAACAGGACAAAAAAATAACCAGGATGAGCATAGAAGCATCAGTAGTGACCAGATGCAGAAATGAGCAAAGCAGCAGATGAAAAAGCCAGACAGAAGTTGTTTGCCTAATCAATAACACAAGAAGTAAAGGTGTAAAGGGCAGATTTATCACAGTTAATAGGAAGAATACATTTTCCCAGTGCAGAAATAAAGCACGGGTAATATATGGATGCTTCTGAGGCAAAAATGAGTACAAGGCTTTTGAAAACTTATCTCTGAGGGACTAAAAGGGTGGATAGCCAGTCTACAAACCAGCAGACTCAGTAGTCTGATGTTTAAGGCAAATATAACCCTTTTTCTTCTATTTCTCTAATTGCAAAATAAGAAAAATATTCAGCACTGGGATGCTTGGAGTATTGATGAATGTTTGTAAGTGAAGACAATGATACAAAATATTAAATACTGGATAATTCCTAAGAATAGTGATGAATATCTCCTTCCTTTGTCATCGTAATGAAAGGAAAATATCAGCATATGCTGATTGTCCATTTCTACTTCTGATATATACAGTAAGATACAATGTCAACGAGGTCTAATATATAGCACCACGCTGTCAAGCAAAAATTGGTAAATAATTAGTAGGTCTGAATGACACTGTCAGGGTAAATTTTTAAGTATCTAGTTCATCAGACTGTAAGAAACAAAACAACTTCTTGAGCCTAATGCATCTTTGCAAAATGCTTTGATGAATAATTTTTCTATATCTATAATCACTAGGAGAACATTTTCACCGCCTTTTTGTCTCATAGTGTCATTATTTATCTGTTAGCTTCCTAAGACGACACTTATGCTTTATCCTTCACGAGATAAGAACTTAGCATGCTGTGTCATTGCTAACCATTTAAGGTCACATCCTCTTAGCTTTTAACTCCCATCGGTTTGCTAAGTGATATTCAAAGTCAACCAGGTTTTGGCACAGAAGTTGGCGACAGCGCGAAGAGGCAGCGCAGCTTGTGCACACCACTGCTTCCTCCACTAACAACATGCTCATACACTCTACACGTCCAGAGAGACACTGGCGTGTAGGCGTGTACGTGAGTGCACGCTCACGCCATGTGGATAAACACCTGCCAGCAGGATACATGCAGGCATATATCAGTGAGTTTCCCTGTGAGCTGGTTTGGAAAGATGGGTTCTGCCTACCCTGGCACCTCTCAACAGTCCCATTCTAATATACTGGTATAATGTACCAGTTGGTGACTTACCCTGATGGGCTTTCTGCAGAACAGAAAAATAACATCTTGAGTTTCAAAACTTGTGCGGCTCAGGGGTGGGACATGTTAAAGAAAAAAACCAAGATTTTGCCTACTTCAAACTTGCCTATAACAAAAAGCATACCTGTTTCTTTGGTTGGCCTTGGGAAAAAAAACAGTTCATGTAAATTTACTGTACTATGACAATTTAAAACCAGTAAGTGATGTACTACTAACCCAGGAATTTCAGACCTCTGCCCTGTTTGCTTGCCTGTTCATGTTTGGTTTGGCGTTTTGGTGGTTTAAGTTAAAGCCATAACATGCAGGTAACCTGAAATAAAGCATACTTACTTAATAATGATTTAATGATTCCATCAATTCTGTACTGTGTTTCCTGTAAGTATGGGCCGAAACACAGCTGTAAGATCACTATTTTGTATTAACTAAAAGAAGAAAGATTAGTTTATTGCAGAGGCAGAGAGAACCCACATCGTAGTAATTTTCCTGTCTTGTCCTCTGATTCTTCTGCTAGAAGGTCCCCTAATTATTAAAGCCCCAAAGCACCTGCACATAATACAAAGAATCTGGATGAAACCCAAAGAGTGTTCATCCTTTTCCAAAAATACTACAAAACATATGTTATTTTGTCTGAGAAAGCAAAGAAGACTCTGCATTTAAATTATACACGGTAATATGCATTCAAAACTGCTGACTGCTTCAAGGAAGGTCCACAGTTTAGTTGGAACCTATCAATGTTTGATATTAAAAATGAAATTATTCTTAGGCTTTGAACTTGAATGTCAAAGTCTATGACACAACAAACTTTTGCTGAGAAAGTAATGAGACCTCTGGCTAGTTGGGTTTATAGCAGTAAATGTACCAGGATCTCAGTCAGGGAGATAAGGGGAGCTGCTTTCATAAATCACTGCCAGAACAGCAGCCCATCACCCTGGATCTCTCCCCAGTAAGCTCTCTCATCTCCCATAAATGTCATCTTGAGTTAAAACCAGAACAGACCAAAAAAGCAGGGTTACTGCTTGGCTGAAACTGCACACAAAAAAAGAACAAAATAAAACAAAACAAAGTTTTACAAATTTTTTTAAAATCTTCTATAAGCTAGAAAGTTTCAGGAGGACGTAGCAGGAATATGGCACATGCCATCTAGCCCATAAAGTACTCCAGTTAGACTCCCAAGATACAGAGGCAGGTCACTAACATAAAGATGGAGATGGCCCCAAATGGCTTCGATATATAGGGGGGAAAAATGACAAACCAAAAAAATCCCTCATTACAAAGAAATTCTTTCCCCCTTTCTGCATTAATAGGTGATGGCAACATGTGAGTTGGAGAGCAGACTAGCAAGTGAGAGATGAAATAAAAATATAGCTGCAGACAGCAAAAACATTTGAAGCCTGTTGCAATTAATTAAGTCCCTGCCAACTGGGGAAACTTTGTCCCCCTCTCACGCTCCAGCCTTCTTGACTATCGCGTTTGTTACCACCCGCTTTGCAAAGCTGAAGTAATTTCTTTGAATGTTCTACATCAGCAGCATTTATCAAGATGTCAAAGGCTTCTTTCCAAATTGAATACTAACAAAGGCCTTTTGCTATTTTTTCTCATTCCTGGCTACTGTTCCTCTCTCCCAAAGTCCACCCAGTGCCCATTTCACAAGGGTATCAGAGTGAACTCAAGTTCAGAGCTATTGAAATTGGTACACTGGACAAACATACCAGACCACGAAAGCAAACCTGAAAAGGAAAGGCAATCATCTTCATAAATACAGCTGGACAGCAAAAATAGGTTCTCATATTTACTGTAGTGACAGAAAGGGAGGGACAAAATGGTGACATTTCAAAATGGAACCATCAATGAACTATAATCTCACCATCAAAAATGCAGTGGTGATAAATTTAAAAGAGGGGATCACTATCAGCAAGTCTTATAGCTAATTACTGAGTAAATATTGGAATCAAATATCTATCAACAAGGAGAATCGGAGTTTATTTTGAATTACAGTCTATCCTAGAAAGGTGGAACCACAGCAAAGAGGTTGGCATTCTCTCCTTTGATAAAACAAACAAACAAGTAAAACCAACAAATGTTGAATATATGAATGAAAGTAGCTGGAAAAGATTAAAAAAAAAAGAACAAAAAATAAACCCAAACAACACAACCACTAGAGCACAGGAAAGCTGGTCAAACCTAAAAGACACCCCAGGAGGTATAATGGAATTCAATACTGCTTCAAAAGAAAAATGCAAGGAGAAAGGAACTGCCAATGTGATTTCAAAGTTCGAAGGTTAAAAAAGTCCTTTCTAGTAAAATGAAAACGGGGAGGAAACCAATTAACAATATGGCTTCAGCCAAGTCTTGCAGGCAAGAGATAACGCCTGAGAAGAAGCATCATGAAGTAATGCTATCCAAATGGGAATACAGAAGGCTTTAATAAAAATATCAGAGTAAAAAACTGACACTAGGAAGAAAAACCCATTATTGAAGAGGGTCTTACTTTAAATTAGCAATGACTCAGAAATAACTGAGGTAGTGATTTTTTTCTTTAATTCATCTTTAATGAGAAAAATTAAAACTCTGGCTTTAAAAAACCTTTGTTCTACCACTGATAATCTTTGAAAAAGATTTCTAAGATTTCTCTTAAAATTTACAGTAAAATAGCAGATGGAACAACTTCATAGAGAAAGATCAACATAATACTAGCTTTCAGGAAATGTATGAATGATTCTATATGTTCTTGCCCAAGAAATTATTTTTGTCTCTGCCAAACATAAGTCATATAACAATGCAAAAATGAAAATACACTGGGAAACAAAAAAAAAAAAAAGCCTTGTGCTTGTTTAACTAGTGGAAAATTAAAGGAACCTGAGCATTAAAGTGAAACGGTGTATAAAATTAAAGGCTACAACTTGCTACACACCACCATTCAATTATTTATTTTTTATTAAAAACAGTTTCTGCCATACATCTTTGTAGAGCTTCTGATATTAGCTTCATCAGATTTTACTTTGATTAGAATATGAATCTGGCTGACTCTTGGGGCTTGGACAAAGTCCTGATAGTGCTGACACACAGACTTTATTACAAACTGGCAGCTAAATATGTATCAGAGAACTTTGAAACAGCAGCACAAAGGAAAACTATCTGTACTTTTTTGCCACTATAGCATATTACTCTAAAGTACTACGCTGATAATTGTCTTTCCGTCCCTGACACAATACAGCACTGATTTATCTAGATTTAATACAATTTTCCTCCTTTATCTCATTTTTCTGTCTAAAATTTTATATGCTCAACTACTGCAGGTTAAATTCCCTGGTTCATCCCAATTGGACCTAGAACATATCGATGTCTCCAGGCCACATCTGGATTTCCACAGTCTGGGGGAAAATGGAAATTAGTGAAACGCTGCTTATAATTGAGAGCATCTCAAAGGGTTCTTGAACGATCACTTGGCTACACGTGGCAGCTAGAAAGAGATGAAGCATGAAACTCAGGGAGCCACATCTCCTCTGCGGAGCTCCTGGGTCACTCTGAGCTGCCAGCAGCATGGCAGGGACACTTAGGGCTCTCTCTGCACCTGGCCACTGTCCTCTGCAACAAAGGGCCGATCATATTCTTCTAAAAGAAGTCATAGCCTCCATGCCAAAACCAGACACAAGAGAAATACTTGCTTCCCCCACCCCCCCCCCCCCCCCGCCAATTAACAGCCTATAAAAGCATTTCAGAGTATCCCAGCTCAGTTGGATGAGGATGTTGCACAGCCTGATTTTTCTGACCAGACCGTAAGGCAGCCTCTGTACGCATCATGGTGCCTCTACTCCTGGGAAGAGTGGTCTTCTTAGTATCCTTTTGTTAACTTTTATGCACAGCTTCTGCACTCTCTTTAGAAGAACTTCAGGTGTTAGGAGATGTATGATAATTCTCCTTTGGTACATAATTAGCAACACGGTTTGCATTTTCTTCATGATGAAGTCTCTTCTCTGCTGTGTCTCTGGAAGCTTCCTACTCCAGGTTCAGTCTGCCCAACAAGTCACGTTCTGACTGCCCTTTTAACATATGCTCCTTTTGAAGAACTGCTTAGGAAAGTACAAAATAATTTTGAGTACTGTCTGGCTAACGGTAAAGAAATTTAGAGTGTACTAACACGATCCTTTTCAGGAAGTTTTTCATGGCAAATACAACATTGTGTTTAGGGTATGCACTGGAGACCCACAAGAAAGTAGGCAACATGGTGGTCCCAGTGCAGGAGCTGTTCCATCTTTTTTAGTGGCGCCAAGTATTAAAATGCATATAATAAATGTTAGGCTGATTAAATATGTTACAGACCCACAATAGTCTCATGAGACTTTTTCAGCAAAAATACATACACATCTTCTAAAATCATAGTGGTTCAATGTACTGGTGTTTATTCTCCTATCATGAATAGAAAAACATGGGGAAGAAGAGTAAGATTCATGTCTAACTGAGTTTCCTGAAAGAGTGAAGGCTTTCTGTGACATGTACATAAATCTACAAATTTATCCTGAGGGAATTCTCCAGGGTCGAATGACAAGAGAAAGTAATTTGTTAAATCTACAACTTAAGCATCCAGCTCTTGAATTTAATCACATACCATTCAGGAAGACCTGACAACACGTTTGGCATAATCCCTACATTATGGCACACTTTTGCAAACAATATTTTGGAAAAAACTTTCAAAGATAAAATAGAAGACAATTAACTGTGGAAGATTCTGTTGTTTTAAGATCACTTAGGTACATTTTTGTTTGCCTAAAAGATGAAGAGTAAACATGTAAAAATCCACCACTGTAGTATGAAAAATTAGTTTTATTTATAGTTTTGTGACCTCCATAGAGTGCAAGCCATCCTGAAATTATCAGATTGCTTACAGTCCTCATTTTTTTAATCAAAAGCTCCTTATTTATTTTTCCAAAATTTTCCTAATTTCCCTTTTTAGACCATATTTATTTCCTGACAGTTGGGCTCAGGTTTTCACACACAAATCCTCTAAATCCAGGTGTGAGATACATAAGTTGGGTTCACTCTTCCTAAGACTTATGTTGGGCTTTTATCTCAACCTCTCCTTGCAAAGCGCAACTAAGATAACAGGAACAAAACATAAAACTGCTACCAAACAAGACAAAGTGGTTTCCCAGAAACTGGTAGCATGAACAGCAGAATTTCATAAGAAATTAACTTGGAGTCTTGATTAGTCCCCTCTCAAATATAAGAATTATTTTACATAAAAATCACAACACTGTCCTTTGTTCTCTGCTGTATTATATGAATGACTCTTAGCACGGCACTGATAATTAATCCTCATTTTTAAGACACTGGTCTGAAACATCACAGCTGCCAGAGAAGGGAAAAAAAGATGACTTCATATCCTCTGTGTATTTTCCTTGCGCATCCGACTCATAGGAGGCAGCTTTGGTTGTCCATGTAGCATAGGGCAGCCACTAGATTGTTTTATAACATACCTAGTAAATTTTACCGGGGCTCTTTTTATGGTTTAAGTGAGTATCTGGATATCTGTAATTATGATTTTTCCCCTAGGGGTACCCACTATATGAGTGGTAGGAAGGGAACAGGACAGGAGGTTGGAAAGCAGGAGACACTCTTCAAAGACAGCTTTATATGGAGTATTCACTTTCTAGAAGGATCACCCATGAAAAAAAGTGAGCTCCCTCTATTTAGAGTCTATTTATAAGAAGCTGCATCTGGTGATCAATTCTTAATGCTACTTAGGGTATATTATCAGGATAAATTTCTTTCAAAACCTGTGATCTACTGAAAAAATAAAGAATAAACTATTCTTTATCTTTTTCTTTAAATTTTAAAAAGTTGAATTGTTGATAGCAATTTGGCACCCTAATAATTACCTATGGCAAGACCACAACTGCGAACCCAGAAATGCACTGCTATCTTCTTGTAAGAGAAGCTCAAAAACCTTATTCCTTTGGCAAATCAATACTTAGTGAAATGAACTCGATATTTGGGTTTCATTGCTACTTTTATGGAGAAAGGATAACAGCTCATCTTTTCAGAGTGGGGCGTGGTGGAGAAGATGCTTGCAGTTTTAAGACAACAAATATCACATCATTCAGTTCCCCCTTGTATCAGAGCCATGACTAGTGAAAGAAAGGAGCTCTTGTCAAGGAAATTGTTATGACTCCCTCAGCAAGCACTAGTCAAACCCACAACAGACTCAGGACTAATACTACATAGAGCATTGCTGACCAGCTACCTTCAGTATTTATTGCCTTCGCATTGAGTTGTACCAAAGAGCTGCAGCAGGTCCAAGAATCTGACAAAATATCACCAAAGCAGCAATCCAAAATTAATAAACTATCTGTCACAAATTTTCTGTGATGTTGGCTGTTCTTACTGCCCACACTGGAAATCTGCAGAAATTGAGTTGGAGTTCTTGGGGCTCACTTACCACTACTCAGCAATTCAGTGGCACGCCGGAATGACACTCATACACACAAACCCAGTCTTAAAATTTCCCACATTGCCAATCCAATAGAATCATTCCAAAAGAAAATATGACGGATAAGTTTATGGAAAATATCTGTTTAGGGAAAGCTATTGAAAATCTAGTTAGGATATTAGCTTTCACTATTTATCTGTAAGGCTCTAAATTATCATTATCAACGTACTTTATTTCTAATACACAAAAAATATTTTTCCTACATGCTTTTCCATTGAGTTTATCCACTTTATATTCATCAGTTTCTCAAGAGTATTGCTGGTATCATTAATTTAAATGATTAAAGAGACAGAAAGAAAGATGTACAAAACAGGGGATCATAAATTTCTTTCTACCCTGAACAAAGGGAAAATATTTGTAAAATAGAGCCAATTCAGTTATTTTTTGTGCATCAAAAGATTTGGGTCATATGTGGCACGCTGAGGCAGTTCTTTTCATGGAGGGGAAGGATTTTAATTCAAAGAGGAAAAATAATAATTCTTTAACCTTAAAGAAACATGCTGAGTTCTCTTTCAATAGCTTTGCTGTGCAGAAACCGGTTTTCCTAAAATGGAGCCTTTCTAATACCCCTTGGAAGGTAATTCCTTCCACTAAAGGACTACCCCTGGGTGACAGTATGTCATGTCATGCTGTGCCTGATGTAACTACATAGAGGCTTGTCACTTCACTGCAGTGCTCCACTAGAATCTCTTTTATTTAAAATGAAAAAAAAAAAACCAACAAAATACCAAAACCTTGCAGCTTTTTTGTTTGTTTGTTTTTAATTCTCCAAAACAGGAGTGTTTCATCTTAATACAAACCAAAAGCTAGCTGCCTAGCTACAGTCCTGGTGGAGTCAATAGAAAGAGATAAGAGCCTCCAGATGGTGGTTCATGAGTCATGACGATTATATACCTTTATTGATCACTTGCCTCTCATAAAGCATTACATGTCCTCCAGTCACCCCAGAGACAGACCACTCATTAAATTTTGTCTACTTTAGTATTTGAATCTGGCAATAAGTATCTTATAGAAAGACCCAGGCTTGACTTAAAAAAATCAAGATAAGTACAGTCTACCTTTATTCCTTATGTCTGGTTCCTAAAGTTCACAATCTTGCTACTAAACTTGTGTGTGCATTTCTAGTTTGAATCAACACACTTTCAGATTTTAAGCACTGGCTATCAATATTAATCTGTCTATTAATGAACAGTCATAAGATACTTAACACAATGTTTTCTGTCTCTGTAGTCTCTTTTCCATAAACTGGTTCAAATCCTATCTGTTTGACATAACTTCAGTTTTAAGTCGGTATACTGTCTGATCAAAAATTGTAGGATATTTTAATATAAAAGCCTCTAGTTTATATCAATAAGATTTCTTTATAGATAAAACACTTTGAGGAGTGACAAACACCTGTTCTGTCAATTTTTATACTTCCTAAGGCAATGTAATTATTTTCAATGCTACACAAGTTTTTAAACTGCAGTAAAGCAATTTTTGCTTTCATGAATTTACCTACACAGCAGTTAATAGGGTTAGCAGCCATTTTACATTCTATTCTGCAGTATGAAACTGTTCTAGAGCACAATACCTCCAAAAGGAATATAAGAGAAATCTTAGCACATTGGAAATTAAAGCTGATGCACACAGGTAACAGATTAAAAGCTTATTTGTTCAGGTAAATTTTCATGTGGACTTGATGATCTTAAAGGTCTTTTCCAACCTTAATGATTCTGTAATTAGGCAAACCTATTTTTAAATTTCGTTCAGATAATGTATTTTAGATTATTCAAGCCACTAAAGCAGGTTTGAATTATAACTATACTGTATCCTTTTGTAAAAAACTTCTGTAAAATACATCGAGGGTTCCACTCTTTAATTTACACATCTGATCCTGCTTAAGTTGTTATGACAATCTTTTGTTTACAAAGGAAATCTTTGAAGACTTAATATTTTAACAATTAGATACAGATGAGATTAGTGCTGTAACTTCAAAAGAAAACAAACTCCAAGCACATTGCCGCACCAAACATTTCCCTGTACGGAGCTGAGCTTGTCGCAGGGGACTCAGGAGGGGCAGGAAGCCTCCACAACAGTGCTCGGAGAACAGATTGAAGAGGGAGGATCGTCTTTTCCTCTCTCCATCAAAAGAAGACTCGGAGGTGACATAGTTAAGATTTATAAGTAAAATGTTGATACAAGCAAATGGAGGGATTTTTTCTCAAAGAGAAAGGTTAACACATGTTGGGCTCCACAGCGAGCGTCCCGCAGCGAGGGGTATTCTCCGCAGGCTGGCAGATTTTCTGCCACGCTGTATCCTTCCCAGCTTTCCTTTCCTGCTCTCTCCCTTTGAACACTGTCTTTAGCCAGCCTACAGGTTGAAAGACCATTTCTTTTTCCGGAAAATAAAAGGCTCCCATGTTTTTTTAACCTGCACAACTTTAGGTACATCCTTCTGTTAATTTTATCTCATCATAGACAACCCGTGACCAGCTTTCGGATGGATTCCGGCCATCTTTTTAGCCACTAATGATGGCTAAAAATGGCAATGCAATTGCCAGTCCAAAATGCGCTGAACGTCGCTGCTTTCCTGCAGCCCCAGGACAGAGCGCATTACTGTTTTGCTCCAAAAGCAGCACTTTGCAAGGGAAAAGGCCAAAACGTTGCAATGTCCCTCTGCTGCACTATAAGCAGCCCTACAGTTAAGGTGGCAAACGTACACTTGCACGCTTAAGACGCTCATCCTCATTTAAATTTATCCTTCCTTTCACGTATCTGTTTTGTCCACCTGCCAACGGGGAGGAATAGCTGGTGTGCAAACCCACAGTAAGCAGCTGTCAGAAAAGATCATTTTAACCATTTCTCATTACCTGCTCTGGCTGTAAAAAGTGCACCATGATGTGGATCTCCATTTTTTTTCTGTTTCTCATCGTTTTAGAAGTCTGCTGAAGCTACCAAATCCAAAAGTTCTTTAAAGTGAACTATACCTAATAAATCCAAAACAAAGGATTTTTATAGTGTTTCAAATTAGTTACTTTCTATGAAAGTGTTAATTGCCATATTCTTATAATCCTTGCATTTTGTTTGCCAAGATTGCATATATTTGCGTATCAAGAACTACCTCAATCTGGTAAGTAGCTATTATAAAACCAGTTCTTTAATAAATAACTTAAGTAATAAACAAGAATATTTTACTCCATGAGGAAGTAGGTCTCCCTGAGGCAATTTAGAACAAAAGACAACTTAGTGATCACAAGCTGCTCTATCTCCAATACTAAACCATCAAAATCACAATTTTTATATTCAGTTTCATGATATCTAAAATATGCCACGTTTGTTAATGTTAGAACTGTGGTCTCAACTGCACCTATTTTATTGCACATTTCAATATGACTTTTTTTAATAGCCATGCAGGAGGATAAAATAAATAAAAATAAAACTTCAACATTTTTTCCCCCAGTCATCAAACAATCAGGACATATTAAAGAACTTCATATGCTTCTTGACTTCAGGACTCAGATATGTATCACACAGGAGTTCTTTAATTTTATATTTGAGCCTGGGATATTTTGGGTAATGATTTAAATCTTGCTACCCATGTTTTGTTCTAACACTAAGGAAACAGTAAGTTAGTCTTTGTTGATAACAATGAAGTATCGTAGTGGACCAAAATGATGGTGCTGCTGAAATGGTAAACTGAGTCTTAGGCAGTTGTTATTAAATATACTGGTACAGTCTTCGGAAGTAGATTAGAATCAAAATAAACCATCCGCATTTTTCCTGAAGCTAAGTATTAGCAGTCTGTTAAAATACGATGAATTCCAGCCTCACTTCAAATAATTTTTAAGTATCTAAACCAAACTTTGAGAGAAGCAGAAGTAAAGAACGCAAACAGATTGCATGACATTAGTACCTAGCTCCCCACCATCCGCTTTGAAAAAGCAGATTTGTGAGAATGTCAAATGTGTCAGCTGTAAACTGTCAGCCTTCGGTTTAGTGACCCTACAGCCAACTATACTCAGCTCATTTAGCATCGCATGAGAATGTAACGCGCTTCCATTCCTTCCAAAAGTTTAAAAGCTTATTTCCATGAATTCCTTTTTCATATAAACTGAAATTAGTTGATATTGTCCCTCTTTCTATCAGTTGACAAAAAATTGAAAAAGGGAAAACTTCATTTGTGATTCATTTCACATAATCACTTGCAGCTCTGTCTTGTTTTAAAGAAAACATCTGCCATGCACTGTTCTTGCCTTCTCTGAATGTCATTTCCTTATGCAAGCTGGCTGCAAAGAAATGTGTCTGCAGACATGATGTTGCAGGATCATGACAGTTTAACGTACTAATGACAGCATGCTAACAATGCAGTTTGTTTATGTCACTGATATTAATAAAGTATCTCAACCTAAAAACTCACACAGTTGTTAAATGTTTCCATGTTTTGTTTTGTGGTTCTATGGGCAATATCTATAGATGTTTAAAGCAACTAAAGAAGGGAACAACCTCACAAAATTAGATCAAAGTTCAGTTGCCTGCTTACTTTATATTGTCCAAATCCTGACTTTTGAAAGCATGACTAGAAACAGAGTCATACTCAATTCAAATACCACTCTTTCTAAATTAATAATGCTGTACAAATTCGTATTACTGAAATTTTAATTTCTCATTATGCTTTTGAAAATAAGGTATTCATCCTCAAAGGATCCTGAATACTTAACAGCATAATGAGCCAAAAAGATAGGATTGCTTCTTTTGACACTATTATTCTGCTCTTTATGCATAAGTACACACATATTTATGCTTCAGGTACTTAAAATTTAGCATCTGTACCTTGCAGAAACAACAAAAACCAAGATACACATTAAAATAGAAGCTTCCAACTAGTAACTTTTGCAATAGCCTAGCAGATGCCAAAACGAGGAAGGATTTACACCAGAGATTATGAAAATGCAGGATCATTTGAGAATAATAAAAGTAAATGGTGGGAAATTTTAACAGCAACAGCTGTGAAAAGAAATTATGGAAGATTAAAAGTATAGAAGAGAGCAACAACAGTAAAAACTGTTTGAAATTTAACTTACTTCACAAGAGAGATCCTTTAATTATGGTTTCTGGATATATTTGAGTAATAACTGCAAAAACAGTGAGGTACAGATATTTATAATTATTTCAGTATCCTAAGAACCTACTAATACTGTAAAATCACAGCCAGGAAAATTATAGCAGATCACACGACTGTATGAACCATGCTGTCTTTAAGGTCTATAATGACTTTTCCAGTTTGCACACAGAACAGCAGTCACAGGCATACTTAGTGGTGAAGGCAGGTGCAAACGTATAAGAAGTTTCTCTACACAGTGCAATAGATTTGCAGAAAGACTCAATTTCATCCGAGAAAGTCTTAAGAGAGCAAAAAGTAAGTATATCTATTTTGTGGTTGATTATTATAATTTCATATTTACAGGATGAGTATTTCTATTATTGCCTTAGACCATGGTACCCAGAGTTGGACACTGCTGAAACGCTGCGAGGCAGAGGAAAGCGTAGAGGGCTGAATGTGTGCACACAGTGAGCAGCTCAATACTCTGGCATATACATTCCCTTTAAATACCCATAGTAAATCCTGCTCTGCTACCACAAGCACCAAACTAACCAGGTAACAGTTGCAATAGGCAGAACAGGGATCATGTCAATACCAAACTGCAGAGGCACATGGCAGAAAGCACAGTATTAGTACAGTGCTGAAACATTACACAGAAGCGTCTGGAGAGAACGGCAAAGCATGTAGTATGCCTGTCCACTGAACAACATCGCAAAGGGTTAAATTCCAAACGACATCAGCAATTTCAGTGTGCTGCCAAAACTTTACAGCATGAAAACAGGCATCGTATTCTATTAGGATTTTAAGTTACTGTTCATGATGTCTCTCAGCCTTTTCTGATACTACAAACCCTATGAAACAGGGTTCCCTTTGAACTCTGGAAAAGTTCCTTTTCCAGAAGTACAATATTCCAACTCAAGGCTCATCTACTCAGACAAACACCAGAATAAGACTTGTAGTCATTCATGCAGGAAGTTAGTTAATAAACTACAGACAAAATCTGGAATTATTTTATTATAATTATAATTAATAATGTATTATGGTGATTATGGTTTGGCTGAGAACAAACAGGCCAGCCTGAGCTAGTCTGAGATAACTGCCAAATCTTCTGCACATGTGACAGATGGTGGAAGCATTTTAAAGATTCCCTGTGCACAAGAACTCTGTGTAACGGGGGCTCAGATTCAATGCAACAGCAAAGTAGCTGAAGCGGGTCATGATAAAAGCACACTAAGCAGCATAAGCTACCCTTAAACCTTTGGTTTTCATCTGAAGAAAAGGTGAAAAAAAAAGGGTAGTGCATTCAGGGAATGTGAGGGGCAAGTGGTTGCACAACTTATGTTGACTGTTGACTGATGGAAGTGAAGGAAATCGTGGCTTTTGATACAGGGCACTAAATTCAGCAGGTATAGCGAGTGGAAGGACAATGGTTCAACTCTGTGGAGCTATATCCTCTTCTAAAACGGCTTGTTTAAACTTCCTTAACAATTTTTATGGACAACACAGTGTGGTTTGGAAACATTGCAACTTTCTATTCAATAAACCTTATTCTTCCCAAGACCATAATTCATTTTGTGTGCTTACGTCTAATCTCTTTTGGCTCATCTTACTTTGAAAAGGATTCTGAACTCCAAGAATGTTCCTCAAATACTCCCTCTAAGAGTCCCAGAAGGCAAATGCTAGAGTGTAGAGTAAGGCAGAACAATAAATGAAAAGTAATATCATACCACTGAGACCTCTCCCAGCCACATCCCAAGTTACACCCGCTGCAGAGAATCCATCTTCTTCTCTAATTAATTTCTTATGGTATCTGAAGCAAGGTACGTTTCAAGGAATAGGCATTTGTAGACAAAAAAAAGAGTCCAAATTAGAAAAAAAATCAAAAGAAGAATGATACAGCCGTTGACATCTGATGCTGCCAGTGTCCCTTCAGCCTTTCA
>NW_010537172.1:0-16207 GCF_000687285.1 Phaethon lepturus | reverse complement strand
TCCCCTAGAACAAGCAAATATGCTGTGTTCCTTTCTACACCAATGTGCTTTCCAGAGCAGTATGCAATCAACACTCAAGCCTTGGCTTATGTTGCATTCGTGAATTTAACTTTTTATGAAGTTGTTCAAAGAGCAATTTAATATTATTATTTGGATGAGCTCTCTCAGGCTATGTTTCCACATGGACATCTTTCAACCCTTTGCATTTTGGCTTTCACCAAGGAAGTGGAGATGCAGGTGCTATTTGAAACCAATTTAGAGTGAAATCAAACTGGGGTTCTGATTGTCTTTTTACACCAGTTCCATGCTTTAAATTTCAATGAATTATTCCTGATTTATCCATGAAATGAGAATATTTCTGAAAGCATACATTGCCAGAAATGGCGTTACCCTTTGAGATATCATCAGCCCACAATATTGTACTGCCAGCTCACAAAAAGAAAAAGTTTTAAAATAGAAGCAGAAGCTGTAATTTAGGTTGTCAGAGAAAACCCAAGTTCAGTTTTCATGAAGAACATGAGGTTGCTGTCAGCAAAAGTTGCTGGCTCTAGTGATGGACGGAATACTGAAACTTCTCTCCTGGCCGCTAATGTAAATCAGTTATTTGCAGCATATAATTTATTTTCTGCCTGCACAGGGATGCCAGCAGAGTCCTTTACAACAGAAAGGCCAAGGCAAATCATATCAATTGTGAAAAAGGCTTATTCTAATAAGCCAGGGGAGGTTTAGATTGGATATTAGGAAAAATTTCTTTACTGAGAGGGTGGTCAAACATTGGAACAGGCTGCTCAGGGAGGTGGTGGAGTCATCATCACTGGAAGTGTTCAAAAAACTTGTAGATGTGGCACTTCGGGACACAGTTTAGTGGGCATGGTGGTGTTGGGTTGATGGTTGGATTTGATGATCTTAAAGGTCTTTTCCAACCTTAATGATTATGTGATTCTAATGATATCGTAGAGAAAATGTGTGTGTCTTTCACACATCTACAGGGATAATAGAGAGGAGAATAATCCTCTCTCATGGAAGTTCATCATACCAGTGGCAAGGGATGCCTTGAAGCCCTAACACAAACCCCAATTTTTTTTTTTTTCAGAGTAGAAAAAATAAGATCTAAAATTCCACGTAAGAAAAGATGAAACCTCAGGTACGCACGTTGCTGTAAAGGACGACTATCCTGCCAAACAAAGCAAGAGTCTCAGCAATTCCTGTATTGCTTTTTCTATCTGATTTCACATCAAAAATGTGACACACATTGCTGAAGATCAGCGTAATTTTTGTGTGTGTGTGTATTTGACCTCATACAGGGCTTTTGTGACCCATTTTAGCAAGCATGTGTTCTGTCATCATCATGCCTCATAAAAATATTTAATTTTTTCCACTTCCTAAATACCTTTTTGCAGCTTCAAGGAATAGCATACACTTACACACAAGAAAATCTATCTATGTCAACAAAACATGATTAAGGTTGTAAATATCAAGCATTGAAAAGTCAGAAAATGCCAGAATTGTCTGATCATCCATAATTTAAATCCCTCATGCTTGTGCATTATCATAAAGTTTTTAATTACATGATAGCATATAGTATGTTCCATGACACCCTATTTAGAGGGTCCAGAGGAGCATAGGAGTCCAGCTTTCATTCTTTGTGTAAGGGAGAGCAGTCATTACAGAGTAAATCCTACTTCACATCTGTAAGCTTTAAGCTCAAAAATTAGTTTGGGGCTTGCTCATGCAGTTTGCTAATGTCAAGGGCAGTTTGCAAATGCACAGTGAAGATGGAATATATTGAGATTTTAGTTGTTGAGATCAAATAAATCCCAGTAACAGAAGAGTAGTTTTTGGCACAACATTTTTAGCCAGTCTGACAAAGTTACATAAACAAACCAAAACAGATTTATGTACTGGGAAATGCTGGACAATTTCATTAATCTGTGGTTTCACATGCAAAACATGTATGTACTTGTACGCTATATAGAACGAATTAACACATATCATTACTAATTAACACTTCAAAGCAAAACAAACACAAAGTGAGTGGCACCTAACACTTGAGGAATACTAAGAAAAATTTAAAAATCCCTTAATTTGGACCTCTTTTTTTTCAGGGAAAACATGTGTGGCTTGAAATTTGGGTGTGAATACTGCATGGTGGGAGACCTCTAATAACTTCACTCCCAGGTGAAAAAAAGATATAGAGACATAAAAAAACATGGGCACTAGTGACATCGTCTGTCTTTAGTTACATGACTCCCAGCCTCTAAATTTTCCACTCTCTCTCCCACTTGGAGCTTAAGGGTCTTGTTCTCACATACGGAGCTCCACAAAAGTCCCTCCTGCCCACATCTCATTTCTCATTTTCTCCTTCTGTTACTGCCTGAGTTCTATCCAAATTATTTTCTTAAACGCCTACTGTACATTTTCTCTATCCTTTGCTTCATGTCAATGCTTGCATTCTAAAGAACTGTTCATTTGAATTGTTATCTAAAATAGGCTTTTTCTGCAAGGCCAACAAACCCTAATATGTCAGCTAAATCAACCTTATTTTTTAAGTAACTGGTTCTCTACATGAAAATTATCATCTTTATCCTGATGCATTGCATGCACTGTTTGACTAATGCAGACTATCCCTGACTTGTGTCACACACGTATTTTCACCAGAAAACTGTGAAAAGTAAAAATTATATCATACCTAAGTTAATATCTTAGAATTGTTTTGTGAAGCTTTTCTCCCTTTTTGATTAAATATTTTTTTTCTTTAAAGGAAACTTTATTTTAAAAAGATGGGACTGAAATCACCCCCCTAAAACTGAAGACTGCCAAATTTCACAGCTGCTCCTTATCTCTATGATGGTCTGACCAAAACCTCAGAGCTGACAGCTCTAGGTTCTGCAAAAGTTGGGTTATGAACTTTTATTTCTTAGACATAGATACAAGCAACCAATATGAATCTACTTTAAGCTCAAGGAAAAGAAACAGAATGCTCTTCCTAACCTGCAGAAGTACTAGTGGGAGCACATTTTTATGCTCACGCATATAAGGACAGAGTAGTGTTGTTTCTTTTTTCACACTGCATAGACAATGGGATATAATCTCACTTCTTGCTTCCCACTGCTCACGGGTATTGCTGTCTTCTCACACCCATGGAGGGCAGAACGGGTGGAGATCAGGGTTCTGGTTCCAGCCAACTCCCAATGCATGTTCTGACCCACTTCGTCAGGCACATGCAAGCTCTTCCCTACATGCATCAATTGACAAGGCAACCTGTAAAAATCATGTCCCAGTTCAGAGATTCAAGATTGCAAATAAGTTCTGGGCTTCTTAATATTTTCTCTTACATCTTCAACAATAACTTTTTCCCAAGTCCCCTTCCCAGGTGAGAAATTTGCTTCTTCCCCACTCGTCGTGGTATTTGGCATATTGTGTGCTCAGAAACCTAGCAGCCTCAGAAGCTTCTTTTCTCTTGCTATTCCTTATGAACAGAACGGTGATATATTAGCAGGTGTGAAGGACGAAACATATCTGTAAAGCTCAGATAACTTTTTACTTAGCAAAGCGCTCTTACCTGTCTGCATCCACAGTCACATCATGAACCCCTCTCTGAATGACGTCTCGAGAGGCAGCTAGGTCTGGTATTCGGTTCAGACTTCTCGTATATAGGTTGAGTCCTCCATCTGTCATGTACCTGAAAATAAATATGTGGTCAATCAGTGGGAAATGCAGCCATCTGGCAACTATGTTTCACTCTAAAGTTAATGGACTGTGGAACTCAAATCTTTAAGGTACCGGCAGTCCTGTTAGATGGTAGACTTACACTAAATATTTTCACAAGCACAGGGAGATTAGATATATATCTATTTTCTAGGATCATTTGTTTTTTTCTGTGATGGCTAACCAGCTAACCTGTTTTACTGAAATATATTTAGACTGAAGCCCTCAAGTATCTTAAAAAAAATTAAGTACATTTTAAGTACTACATTTTTGTCAAAGAATAGCACCAGGTGCAAGAACTCCAGTTAAAAAAAGGAAAAAAAAGGAAAAAAAAATCTGTAGCATACATCTAAATGTGAACAGAAATTGAGAATCCAAATCCATAGTCCCTGCTGGGATGCAATTATTCAGCTATGAAAGAGATCCCCACTGAAGCCCTTACAATGACATTTAAGAATCTTTTTCTATCTGTGTTCCTTTTGCGTGAGTCCCACCATTTCACATGATAATGAATGATTAATGAATCAAACAGTGAGTATAGTGCTGCTTACTCACTAGAGAACCATTAAAAGTTTCTGAATTTCAAGCAGCAGCAATCATTTCTGGAATGCCTACCTACAGTTTAGTTATCTCCATGAGAGGTCTCGGTGTTCATAACTGAGTATGAGTACTACCAGAAGCCTGTGCTGTGTTCAAGACCTGTCCATAATTTTCTCAAAGGACCTTTCATTAAACTGTCTTCCCTCTTAGCGTTTTATTTTTTACATTTCTCTCTTGTAGTTTTTGATAACTTTAGTGTAGCAACCTAGTACAGAGTTTGCACAAATTTATTTGTGAAGGGCCAAGTACATGTATGGCACTTAACGTAGAAGTATACCTCTGCAGAAAAAAAATTTGGTATATCTCGATGAACCTACTCGAAGTACATTTACAGACTTACTGAAATAAGTGTAGTCCCAATGCTATGAAGATGACTAAAATGATCTAGTGGAGTTCATTCCCAATTTAAATAATCTTTAACACAAGTTCTCCTCGAGCCATGAAATGGTGTCACTCAAATCCATCTTTCAGTTGAAGCGTGTGTCCAAGCACACAAACATTTAGCTTTAATTACACAGGCTCCCAGGCACAAGCCAAGGCACACACACACCGCTGGTGCTCCAGATGTTCTGTTGGCCCTCTCCTTGCGGTTTCTTCTGGGAGCTGTTTTAATTGAAATCGGCTGTCCCAGAGACCGCGAGGCTAATACAGCAGCCCGGGAGCACGAGCCTCTAGCCCCACGGTTCGGGGTGGGTGAGCTGGTGTAGATTTTGAGAGCAAAGCTGAGGTAGGGTAGCCCTGTGCAACAGCTACGGTTTGAGACGGCATGGTGTCCTGGGTGGCAATCTGGATGAAGGCAACCTCAAGTGCATTAAAACACAAGGGTTTGGTTTGTTTATTTTTAACTAAACTCTAAGGCATTTTATGCACTGGTAAGACTTGGCCTGCAGTTCAGCAAGGGATTTCTGAAACCCTGGTGTCTGGAGTCTGCAGAAGGTAACTTCAGATTTGTTTTCAAAGGTAAATTAACAGTCACACTCACACACTAGATTTATCCTTTTATTAAAGACAAAATGTAGGCTTTTTGACAGACTATTTAGCTAGGGGTGAATTATGCAGTACATTCCAAAGCTCTGGAATTGCATATTAAATTTAGCTGTGGTTTGAATACAATCCAGTCTATATGGATTTTTTCCTCTATAAGTAAGGCCTGAATGGAGAGTCTTAGCAAGTGCAACAGGCCTTCCTCACACTGATTTCTAATTACTGCTGCATTCCTGTCCCCAAGTGTTTAAAGTAATTAAACTGAAAACGGAAGAGGCATAAAGGAGATAAGACTTTATATGCCTCAATGAATCCTGAATTTTCCAAGCTTATTAACTTGTTTTTAACATTAACTGCACCTAAAAATGTTAACTGAGCACATTGCAACTTGCTGTCTATTGAGTCATCCTTATTACAGATGCAAAGAAAAGCCACACAAGATGACTATATTCATTCTCAAATGTGATAAGCTAATTAATACAACTCATCAGGCACTGCAAAGGATTCCCCTATCTTTTTTTTTTAAGTAAATCCATGCATCCATCAAAGGCAACATTTATATTTCCTTTATGATAAAAGGTCTTCAGACATTAAAGTATCACATTTTCCATATGTCTTTTCTCTGTTCTAGCACACATGAATAAGGCATTCTACTTGACAGCGCTAATGCTGTGGACAACCTTGTCAGCAGTGCTCTGTTCACAGGTCACTGAGGCAGTGCAGCAGGGAGATACGGGAATACGCTTTCTTTAGTCATGCCTTTTCTAGAGATCTATCTTCGGATGGTGCTTGAGGTGAGACACTACTCTAGAGAGAGCTTTGATCACAGACTTACATTTGCCCTTAGGAATGTATAATATCCAATTTCATCAGCCATCATTCTCTAATCATAGCTATACTTCAAACTAAAAGATTAGACTGACAACAAGAGTCCTAAATTTATACAGAGCAAAGTAGTGTGTTGTGACATGGCCCTGTGCTATATGGGACTTCTTTTCAATCCAAGGTTACCTCAGCCACCAAGCAGCTTTGAGATGCCAACAACAGCACTGAACAATAATTTAAGGATGAGTAAAACCTTAATATGGCTTTTTTTTTTTTTAATGATCCTTTAGGGGTTCTAACATACATAGGAATGAAGTGACTTATGTTTCAAGACCAATATAAGATTTGTTAAATAGGAAATTGAAACACAGGGAATGCAGAAACCCAAAGTCAATCAATTAATTAAGCAAACAAAAATAAAAATAATTGTCATTCTTCCTCCTGGGTATGCTAAGAAAGTGACTGATCTATTCTTTTAGGAAAAGATACTCCTACAGCTCAGATGATATGCACAGTTGAAAAATTGCAATAAATGCCTATCAGACAGATTACACTAGACAATATCTGAAGTGGAAACAGAGAAAGTCAGTGCTGTCAGCAAGTGCTTTTCATCAGCTGCATCCGATATTATATCTACCATCTCAAATAGAAAAATGCCAAAAGAAGACCCATCCCAGGGTAAGGAGTGCAAAATGATGGTTAACCAGATAACTAAGAAATTACAGTTAGAAATACCTGTGCTCTTAATCAAAGTTCACAGCAAAGTCATCTTGACGCTAAAGGAGAAAAACTGAATTTGAAGGCAGCTAAGAACATCACTTAGGGGCATCACTTAGGCAGTTTAGGAGCTTGGGTTTTGGGGTTTTTTTATATGCATATTTTTATGTAGCAACCATAATGCAACTTCCATTTGTGTGCCAATATTTCTAAGAAAAATCCTATCAAACCTGCCAATCATGCAGTAGTTCAAACGGGGGAAAAGGGCTACTTACCCACTATTGATGTCATCAGTTCTGAGGCTTTTCCCAAGAATGTCCCCATCGCTCATGTAACCACCAACGTCAACTTCAGAGGACATGTCCAAATCGCCACTTCCCTTCTCACTCATGTCGATCTGTGAGATATTTCCAAGGCGAGAAACAGCTGCTCGGCGAAGCGGCGTGGTGTACATGAATCGAGAAGGGTCTGTGTGTATGAAGCGACTCGCGCTGCTGCGAGGATAACCAGCACCCAAGGACGGGGCATCTCCTGCCTGCAGCCGAGGGCTGGCCTGCCCTAGCCTCCAAGTCACCGGGGTGGACCGGCTTGTCAAGCTTGGTATGCTTCTCCCATTCACCTCAGTTGTCACAGTGCTGTCAAAAGTTGTCTCCAATGTGCTGCCAAACAAAATGGAGAAGTTAGTGAACTGTGTTTTCTCTGTTCCTGAGAAACAAGGAAAAGCAAAGGCTGGAAGAATATTTTTCTTAAGTTTGTGTGTGTGTGTGTTTCTCCACGTGCACGCATGTGTTTGTGTATATAATAGCCTGTACTTATAAAATAACAAAAAAAAAATTATAGGTTTTTAAGTAGATGTATATGAAACAATAACCGTCTTCGTGAATGATTGTATAAGACACTTTGACAGTAAAGTATATTAAAGTCACATTTAAGTTGTTGAGTCAGTCTAGCAAACAATATGGTTAGTGTCATAGTTAATTTTCCCCTGCAAGTCCCGAACTCTCCTAATTTTTTAGTCCAAATTTTTAGCAGTCTGAATAAAACCAGTATACCTGTGGCTTATCTGGGTCCCTCTAAGGCTGGACATAGTTTCCTCCAAATTCTGTCTCAGGTCTGCTATGTTCTTTACAGTTCTCATTCTTCTTGTTTCAGGGTCTTCCCCTGGAAGAAAACAGCAAAACCAGCATAAATTTTAGCACACATGAGTGTATAAGGTTGAATAAAGTGCACACGTGTATACACAGCTGAGAATACACACATATGATTGTAAATGGGTCTGTCCCTTTAATCTTTTAAAAAATAAAACCCCATCCTTTCAGTAATAAAACACACATACGCTTATAAATAGCATGTGGTATGTAAAAAATCCATTGAAAAGAGTCCTGGTGAAGTATCCCCGTTAGGGCCTAAATCTATTAATGAAACTCAGATTTACAGTGTTGGGATTTTTATCCTCCATAATCAAGCCACGATGCAGCCCCAGACCACTTGATACATTACACAGCCCCTTTTTCCTCCTTGACATTTTACATGACATAGTAGGAAATAAAGCCACAGTAAATCTGTGTCTGGAAAGAATTGGGATGATTGTTACAACTCTTCAGTATGCACTTAACATCCAGGCTATTTCAAAGTACTCTTTAAGTCAGGCACTTAATAAAGCATCTTTCCTGAAGTGTAATGGTTTCCTGAAGGGGGAGTTTATTTTTCATATGGGATAAAAAAATATTCTTCTTGGGATAAAAATCTGAACACTCTAAGCACATGTGTTGTTTATATAATTATGGACTTTAACAACCTTCAGGGATCCATTGCGAAAAGCTAGTCTGGTATCTTGAATAGTGAAGCCTGCAGAACTTCACCTGGAACATCCTGAATAATGTTTACTTCACATGATTAAAAAAAAAAAAAAAAGGAAGGAAAAAAAATTATACATTATGTGTTACAAAAGGAAAACACAATAAGCCTCAAAGCAATCTCCAAAAGTCATATATATAGAAACAAAAATGTATGTTTTCTAGTACATCCATATATCAAGGAATTTTAGTTAATTTCTGTTTTGGAGAACAAGAGAATTTCAAAAGAAAATCCGTGACAAAGATCACCAATTTGTTTAAGACTGGTGTTCAGTTTCTGGCTGTGTCCTATACCTGTTTCTTCAAAGAAGGTTGGCAAGAAACATCATTATTATAGTTACGTATATGCTGAATGGGAAGCACAAATAATTGCTTTTTGATTCTATCGATGATAAATTTCATATCATACCTCACTTTGTTAATTTTACTCCTCGTTCTGGAAATGTAATAATCAAGAATGATATTGTGCAACTATTAAAATTATCTCTAATATTTAGCTCTGGATTTCAGCATTCTCATCCCGAACAGTCTTTTAATCTAATTTTTGAATCCTCATGACATTAAGAAACTGTTTCATCTTTGAATATGTCTAAGAGGAGATAGTCTGGTGAATTTAAACTTAACATCATACAAAAATCAAGATCAGAAATGCAAGCAGAGACAAAATACCATCTAGCACTATGATATTTCATAATTGTAAAATATACAGGCTGATACACATCTTCAAGTTGCTGTAGTTCTCATTCTGTTGCCACCTTTATTCCTCCCAGGTTTGTGTGTGAGTTTATAAGAGATATAAATCCAACAATGGTGATGTCTCTGAGGAAAAGCATGGTGTGCCATCTAAGTGCAAAACCAGGAAGGAGATGTTTGGGAAGGAGGGAAAAGAAAAAAAATTTTACCCTTTGCAGAGTAGATAAAATGGAAAAAAAAGAAGGCGGAGAGCTTAATGTAGAGCTTGCAAGAAAAGTTACATGGGACAGAGAACTGGGAAATACTCAACATGGGGCCAGAAGCAATGAAAAATTTATATTTAACAAAATATCCTGGAAAAGTAAAGGAAAAAAAAGTCCTACACGAAAAAATTCTGGTGAGGTAGAAAGATCTCAACACTACATCTGTTTGAAGGCATAGGACAAAGGTTGACTTGCAACAGAACTACAAGTATGGGTTTAACGTTGGTTTACAAGAAGCATTGGGTTAACATATACAGTGACATCTATTTCAAATATAAGGGAAAATCTGCACAAGCAAACTATATTTGAACAGTGGTTCACTTAATCGCCTTCATTTTGAGTTTTGACTAAAAGATGAAGCCTTTGAGCTCATTGACAAACTGAATTGCCAGTGTACCCTCTTCTGCAGTCCAGGTCCTATTGCCCAAACACTCCGCAAGGCAGTTAAGAAAAATCCCACTCCTGACATTAAATGGAAATAAATTATTCCATATACATTTCATATACCCTTTGTTTCTTCCCTGACAGACAAATAATGCATTGTGCTAGCCAATGTACCCACCAGTTGTGGCTCAATGTCAAACCAGCTTTGACAGCAGTGCCGGTTTGAGGTTTTCCCATCTACTCTGCCCTGGTTATGTCTTCTGCTGCCTTTGCTGCAGCCAAACAGTCCTTCAGGAACCGCTGTTTGTTTATTTTATCGGTCCAAATAAATTCTGCAGTGGTTTAATGATCCAACAGTCCCTAAACCTCTGGGTTGGGACCAGAGAACTGACAGTGGGGTCAACATCCAGACAGGGTGGAGACAACAAGTGGGGATACAGGCCCAGCACTGTTGTCAAACTCTCCATCTTCTCAAGCCACACCCCGAGGGCTTGTCCATTCACAAAATTTTGCTCCATAAAATAAACTACCTGTGTGCATTTTTACATGTAATACCTTGCAGGACACAAATGTTCACACTCAAATCAAAATTACCACAACTGTGTTTCAAGCTAGACGTGTTCAATCAAGCACCTTGCTGATCAATGTACCCATGGATCCCACGTACTATTTGCAGAGTTTTCTGCACCATCCTGAAGATTCCCGTGAAGCAAAAAGGCTCATGCCAAGGCAAAGCTGGACAACATTAAGTCCTGCTAGATTGAACCTGCAGTTGAAAGCCCAGGCAGTCCCCAGGCAGACTGTCCACACCTGCCTCCAGGGCACTCGGTTCCTCACTGTCGCTGTCCTTTGCTTTTTCCCCTCCACCAAACGCACTCAGATTTGCTTCCAGGATCACATTATATTCCTGCCACAATACCTATATGGAAGAGACCCAGAACCTGTTGCCTGTCCTGCCT
Source organism: Phaethon lepturus (assembly GCF_000687285.1). NCBI lineage: Eukaryota > Metazoa > Chordata > Aves > Phaethontiformes > Phaethontidae > Phaethon > Phaethon lepturus. The sequence goes on along the minus strand of NW_010537172.1, from coordinate 5,218 downwards.
CAAACCAGGGGTGAAACAGTAGCTTGTTGGTATAAGAAAAATTTCTGTTATACAGAGAAGGACAAGTTCCAGAGTATAAGCAGGCAGAGTTAAAAGCAAAGTATTATTTTACCCTTATATTTATTTAAGGAACTGAATATAATTCATATCTGCAGTGTCTTTGTCCTTTCCTTCCTTGTTTGTCCTTGTCAGTTGTCCTTTGCTGTATGTTAACACTGCAAATTGTTGCAGTAAAACGACAGCAACTGTCTTTTTTAGTATATATTGTACAGTAAATATTATAACAAAACCTTAATGTATAATTGCAATAAAAAAAATTACATATATATGGAAAACTGACCAAAACCTTAATGTATAATTGCAATAAAAAAAGTACATATATATGGAAAACTGAAAAAATATATTTTCACAGAAAATAATATTTTACTTTCAGTCAAATTATACCATAAAAAGCGGTGTTATTCTATCCTGGAAAGGTGAAAAGCTTGAGGTCAAATCTCTTCTGATATCTCAGTAACACAATGGGCAATTTCAAAGCCTTTCCACCATTTTTTTCTAAAAAAGGTACAACTTCAAAAATACTTATGCATTTTAAAATACTGATCTTAAAATACTACGTAGTGCTACATACAAAATCCTTGCAACTGTAACTAAAATAATTGTTCTTTTTTTCCCCGTCCCTCTCTCAAGGCCATCTCAATGGACTCATGCTGTACCACAGATGAACAAGACAGAAAGTATAAACAGCTGAACATGATCCTTGAGGAATTTTATGTGCTGAGTGTAGGATCCTCAGACCTAACTTGCATCTGACATTACCAACATTTTCAGGACAGCACTGTGGCTCCCCATCTCTGCATCAAACCTCCTTCCGTATGGAGGGCCATAGGGATGGTGAACATGTGTTTCTTTCTGAAAGCTAGCTACATCGTGCCTGCTAGAAGAGACACCATGGTGCTTGATGCGGTGGGACTGGGACACACGGTATGCGTGGTGGCCCGGACTCCCCCAGGCACCTTGTTTCTTATTACTATGGCCCACTGCCATCATAGAGTCTATCCATATCTGCATGACCTAACATATCAGAAATGCTCCCTGGCTTGTTATCTCAAGTGATTCTGGCTTTTAAGCCGAAGAAAAGCCGTTCTAACTCATATGTGGAGAGACTGGGATAAGCAAGACTAAAATCAGACTATGCGGCAACTTTCTGTCAAAACTCTGTTCCTCTTATAAGAAAGTCTGATGTAAATATTTTACTGACCCCATGAAATATAATCTGCTCAAATGTTAATTGTGTTAAACGTGAATATTCCAAAAGATTGTCCCCAAATTTTTGCCTATGAGCAGTGAACCATTACAGGTTCCCTCAATAAATGTGTAGAGAACACATTAATTTCTTCCATTGTGTGAGATATGTACACAGGAGATCAAAATAAACATTCTACAGAAATCACCAATCACCTAGCTTAAACTTTTACATTCACATTTCTGAAGCTCACCCATAATTGCACATTTAATGATACTGTTCATAATCATTTCATTACTTCTGCACGTGTAATTACAGCCCAAAGCAGATAAAAGAGAGAATAATAATTCCATTAATTGTCTGATTTTTCATAAAAGGATTTACAAATACTAAGCAACTCCCCAGAGAATTTCCCGCTCTTAGATATTAACTCCATTCACAAAGGAAAGGACCAATTTTACTCTGCAGGTGGGGAAACTGAGGCTCACAAGAGGAAAGGGATTTACTGAGTGACACGCAGCTGAAGAGGAGCAGAGGCAGGAGGAGAGCTCAGTTTCCTCTGCTAACAAGCCTCTAATCTGTAGGAGAAGCCCCTTTGTGCATACTGGTATAGCCTAACAACAAAAAGGTATGCATAAAAAGAGAATTTCTGTTGCTGTTATTTTGAGATGATAGCTTTTTACATTACGTACACAGCAAAATTTTTATCCTGAATGTTTAAACACAATCAGGGCTAACATATCCACCAGCAAAGAACCTCCAGGCTAGACACATGCTACATAACCTTGGAAAAGCAAGCAGCCGCTTCAACCCTTTGACTGGCTGAAGAACAAAGCTTTGGAAATGAACACTTTGAGCACTCTTATAAAGGGCTGAGACATGAAAAGTAAAGCCAGTAACACAGAAGCCTTTTGAAGCACCTATGGCTGCGGACTTCAAATGCTCACTGCCATGCACTGATATAACTAAACTGGTTATTTAAACTCAACTGAAACCCTCGCACTTGCAATTCCACGTATATGGATGAAATTATCCGCGGGGGCGAAGGGGGAAGCAATACTGGAGGGACAGTTTGTAGGTAGGCCGAGACGTCTATCTAAACCAAAGCTCGGATACAAGATTTCAATTTTAAATTCCTGAGAACAAATTTCATTAAAATTAAATTATTTATGAGTAAACTAATAACACTTAAATGTCTCACCTTATTTTTTCAAACACCTAAGCAAACTATGCTCAGTTATTCACAGGCTGTTACTACTCATGCACCCATTAAAAGTGATTTGGGCATTTGTCTTCATTTCATACAGTCTTTAGAGGTAAGAGTAAGCAAACAAGGAAGAAATGTCTAGATCCTATTTTTACATACTACTGCAAATAAACCCAGTTCTGTCTTGTGGAATCACTGTCAAGATCAAAAACCTGCTTCATGCAGATATGTGTTAACACTTGGGTCTCCTCCTGCCCTTCCTGATGTCAAGCCAAAGTTAACTTACCTAAAATATCAGTATAAAGGACCTGTTCTAGGTCCCCCAGCATCGTTATTATGACGTCTTCATCCAGATGCGCGGTCCCTTCACGCAAGCAGCCTTCCTCCTCCTCCTCTGCCCAGTTCCTGCTGGGGAAACGGGACATGCACGATGGATTTCCATCATCTGATTTTCCCCTCTCCTCATTGTCAATCGCAAAGCCTTCACTGGTACACGGGTCTCCCGACCTCCTGGACGTCCTGCTTCCAGCAGGTGGTATCACCTGAAAGGCTTGGGGTGCAGTGAGGCTGGGGTGGCAGAGAGAGTGCACCGATTGCGAGAGTGCCTTGGAAAGGGAGCCTCTGCTCCCAGCTTCTGCCTCCTGCTGACGGTAACTCTGGCTGGACCTGGAGGCGTTTCCAAACCAGTTCTCCCTGTATGAGTATCGCCTCTTCTCCCCTTCGCTGATGAGCGTGAGATTGGTTAGAGACTTCTGCTTCTGAAGACGAACACACCCTCTTCTAACCTCCTTGCCTTTAAACACTGACAGTTCAGCAGATCGCTGCATCTTTTTGGCTGGGGCTTCACCTCAGTTAGATTTCATATTTCTGAGACCGACAGCAGTTCAATTCTCCCGAAAGGTCTGGGAGGTGATGCCTCCAGCACCGCACGCTGCACATCCCAGGTAGCACATACTTGCACTTGCAATGAGAAGCACAGCTCAGATATGCAGCGTACGTACTGTAAATGACTAGACAGGCACAGTCATTTCCTTTAAAATTACGCTGCCGTCTCTGCTAAGCCACTTCTCTCCCGTCGCATTAATCTGCAGTACTTACAGTCATTTTCACTTGGATTTCTCTCAAGCAGAAGAGAGTTGATCAAACACTCTGCTCCAGCACAGAAGTAATCCCAAAAGCCAACTGTGTTTCCCCCTCTCCATCCAATCACCGGTCTCATCGGAGCGGTGGGCCTGCATCTCTCTCTACGGCTGCTGCCTTCTGAAATCCAAAGTAGGCACAAGTGCTGTCTCGGGCTTTCCGCCCCCCTCTCACCAGATCATGACTGATCCCAGTGCACGGCTCTTCACTTTCGATGGGCTGACAGAGAACTGCAAGTACAGCCTCCACGTCAGAGCTCAATAAAGAGCCAAAATTAACCGCTGAAGCAAAGCTCTGCACAAGCCTCCTTAAATTTTAGTATTCAACCTGCATTCCCAGATATACGACTCTTCTCTGCTACTGCAGTGAATGCTGCTGGCTGCCATGGCAGCAAACATCCTGGTGAATAAAACCGGAGACACAGAAGCCTCTGCCCAGTTTACGGTGCCACAGGTTTCAAGACACAGCTTCACCTGAATGGGATGCTACAGTAACAGACCTAGCTCACAGCCAAATCCTATTTTTCTCCCCGAAAGGTAAGGATGACAAACTGTTTCTTCCAAATGACTGCTACTCCCTGTGCAGGAAGCTAAAAGCAGATTTGCAAATGGACCTTCAGGCTTGCAATTTCTGCTCTAAATTTTAAAAAAATAAATAAATGAGGTCATAAAGAAGCTAAAAAATGGAACACAACAGTACCTACCCAGTCAGGATTATCAAAGGAAATATTTAATTTCTTTCTCCTTAAAGTATACCTGTTTGCATCTCTCTGAGATTCAGAGGTTAGTATGGAATTAAAAATCTGTAATAAAATCATTGTTTCACAATCTTCTGAAGAAAACCTGTTAACGGAATACTAATTTTTTTTATAAAGCAAATCAATATCATGTCTGAACTAAGTTCACCAGTTCTAAATGTTGTTTTTAAACACATTATCAAGAGAGAAAGAAGAATGGAATTTAAATATATACCTTTTCTCACAGGGAAAAAGATATTAGTCCCAGAAATAATAGAGATATGGACAAAGAACTAGCTGAGTTACATTCTATTTTTTTAGATACAATTTTTCATCTAGGGGCAATTAATTTCATGAAATATTAAATAGAAATCTACAGGTATGAAAATTACTGTATAATAATATACTAGTTTTGTCAGTGTGAAAATACGGTTGACTCAAATCCCTACCTGGGAAATCTTGGCAGGGAAGCAACCTTTAAAAATGCCACCCTAAGAATTACAGACTGTTTGCAGATTTCCTGTATGAATAAATGGGTGTTAACAGAAGCATCAGTGCACTACTTGCGTTTTTTGCTGGCTCAGTTTACAGTTTTTAAAGATATATAAGGAAAAAAAAAATACATGAGAGAAACTTCTTGGAAATTTTAAGGGAAGGGTACATTTTTTTCTAGGTAACGCTCATGAACACAGAACTAACCTAGAAAAAAATCAGCAGTCTCAAGCAATGATGGTTTTCCATTTTAAATCGCGTTCCTAGAAAGACAGGGTCCACAGCAAGAGGAGATACCACTCCCGCTCCCCACCTAGCCCACAAAGTGGAAGAGGAGACAAGAAGAACGCTCTGTCAGCCTGAGTACAAAATCATCCCAAACATTAGGTGCCTGCCA
>NW_010537171.1:10083-10630 GCF_000687285.1 Phaethon lepturus | reverse complement strand
GGGGCCGGGCGGTGCGGTTAGGTGCCGCAATATCCTGCCGGCGCTTCCTCATCACGTTTTGTCCGGCCGTTGCTTGAGCAAGTTCGCTTACAGTGATCCGTGCAAAGGTTAGGATTTTGTAGTAACCCGAGTGAAGGTTTTCCATTAGGCGACTGCTGCTCTCAAGCTTGAATTAGTCCAGATCTACACCAAAAAATGGAGGACTCACGGTTTCTGACACCTCCAGACTGTGAAACCTCTCTGCGTGCCCCATGCTAGCTGTGTACAGCCGCAGAAGCGGTGTGTGTTAGCTGAGGCTGTGTGATGTAATTATACAAGAATGATGTAATTCTTGGCAACAACCTTTCAGCACACATGGGGGGGGTTATAAAGGCATGGCTTATAATGGTAGCAACTGCAGCAAAGCCACAGCCTCATATGTCAAAAGCTTCTTTTCTTGTAGGAGTGGATATAGGGGTAGTTGGAGGGGGGAAGCTGCAGACACTTTGTGCAATACCAAGCCTGCATAGTACAAGGCTGTTCGTAACACGGTGAAGAGGGGAGCTGG
>NW_010537171.1:5111-10052 GCF_000687285.1 Phaethon lepturus | reverse complement strand
TCCCTAAAACTGTGACGCTTCCTCATTGTTCCCGGGAAAGAAGACTAGTCGGGAATGGAAGAGGGGACCAGCAGAGCCACTGTACAGAAACAGAGCAGAACCTTCTAGCATAGATGCCAGAGAAGATGCTTTTCATCAGTTGACTCACATTTAGTTACTTTTATACCTTACTCAATTTTTTTATTTTTAAGATGTTGAGGGAGTTGTGTTTTATAATAATGAGGAAACACTACCTTCATTTTCTTGATAAAGAGCAATCTTTGAAGTTTTTCCTTCCCCGTAAGCCCCCCGCTTGCTGCTCTGGGGTTCCATGGCTGCTCATATGCAGTAGCCTGCTCTGATAATGACCATTATTAAATGGTCATTTCTTAATTCTTCTTTACTAAGCTTGATGGCACTGGACATCGAAGAAAGAAGGTGATAATGAAAATATGCTTATAACTTTATAATTTTTCAGAAAGAGGCAAGACCTTTTAGGCACAAAAAACATTTAAGCACCCCAAGCCAGATACAGAAAAAATGTTTCCTAAAAGACATCATCTCCTCCAGTTGATGGTGCTACTCTCCACCCTCTAAGTCATATATACTGTGCCCATGGATTTAAACTGTCTATATATCTCAAGTCCCTGCCCACATCCCCCGCTCCCCTTTTTTATGTTAATTATTGTAGTAAAAATTGCTCCAGTAATGTGAGTTCCTGCAGCCTCCAGGAACACACCCTCAGCAGGGTATGTCTGTCCCAGGGTGAAGGGACTACAAAAAAAGCAAACACATTTATAAAGGTAGAATTACGTGGCTGTGCTAAGATACAAAGCGTTTCCTCTGATGTTTTTTCAAAATGGTCCTAGTCCCATTTTGAAAAAGCCTCAGGTTGAAGAGAAACCTTCTCTAGTACAAAGCAAAAGTGACACAAACTTATGAATAAATTTTAAAAAAAGGAGATAAAATAATTCATTAGCAGCTGTGATGTGTAGGGACTAAGATAACTACACCGGCTTTCAGAACAGAGGAGCCGTGGCAATTGAGGGACAGAATATGAACCTCACACCAACATCTGCTTCTGCAAACGACACGGCTTCTCTGCAAACATCAGAATTGATGCTTTCTTGACCCTAGTCAGTAAAGAAACAGTGATGGAAGACTACTTTTTTTTAATTACTCTAATTCTTCTATTTACACTGGTCATGTAATCTTGCTGTGCAGGTCACGCTTCCCCATAAGCTTCTCTTTGCCCCGAGCTTCCTGCGAGACAACTGAACAAGCATGAACAAGAGGGGGTGATCTGCTTTGCTAGTGTTTATTTTGACACATTACCAACTGCCCAAGCATACCCACTCCCAGGTGTTTTGGGTTTTTTTTCTTTAGCAGAGGGTTGTTCAGAACTGATTTGAAGTATTTGTATCAGTGGAAAAATCTTCAGCGTTTCTCTACTCTCTGAGCATGCCTTTCTCAGACATTTTGGAGATTTTAGGACTAAGTTTGTCTTTGTAGTGGTGAAAGGCTTTTCCAGTGCACAACTGTTTTCTTGTGGCCTGCCTCCCCCTTTCAAGTGTGCTTGAAAAGAAGAATGGGTTGCAACTTCAAAGAGCATCAGTGTGGTGTAACTGTTTGACAGATGCTAGTCAGAGCCTACGACATGCTAGAGGACATGCACATGGACACATTTATGACCTACCTGCTTCAGAACTGTAAGCCATGCCATCTTTAGAGAGCGACCCGTGAGAGCTCCTGGCTTAAAGAAACACCTAATACCAGCTGACAAGTTTGTCAGCATCTCGCCTCACTGGGAGGTAGCATCTCCCAATTCTCAAATTTCTGCTCTATTTTAGGAAATTTTAAAAAATAATACCGTAACCTTGAAAGTGTTGGCATTCTGTGATCTAGATTTTGTCCCCCAAGGCAGGATCAGTCGTCCCTAAGCCACTCTGATCACACCACTGTCCAGTTTGTTGTCTCCAGTGATCAGGAGATTTTCCTCATCTCCCTCAGTGACTCATGGTCCTTACTGTCCATAAGTTTTTCCCACCCAGCAGTGGCAATTACTCAACAGAGGCAGCGAGAGAACCAAAGCAGCACCCCTCCTGGGCTGCCAAGTGAGGCTGGTAGGGGCATGCCTTTTCTTCTCCCTTTTGTTTCCTTTAGGGCAGGGTGGGCCACATGTCTCCCAGCCCTTAGGGCAGCTTGCTGCTCTTCCTTCTCCCTTCGCTATCTTAGGGCCTGTTGCGATAGCACAAGGGGCAATGGTTTTAAACTAAAAGCAGATTTAGACTAGATCTAAGGAAGATGTTTTTCACAATGAGGGTGGTGAACCACTGGCCCAGGTTGCCCAGAGAGGTGGTAGATGCCCCATCCCTGGCAACATTCCAGGTCAGGCTGGACGGGGCTCTGAGCAACCTGATCTAGTTGAAGATGTCCCTGCTCATTGAAGTGGGGGGTGGACTACATGACCTTCAAAGGTCCCTTCCAACCCAAAGATTCTATGATTCTATGTTGGCTCCCTTCTTGTCAGGTCATCTTAATAGTGGATGTCTGGTACTTGCTGCTCTTTTATAAGCTGTTGCTGTTTCCAGCGAAGATGTTAACGCCATTAGTGTGGCTTGCCTCCCATCACTCAGGGGTCCAGTTTCCTCCACCTTTGGCACTGCCCACATGCTGGAGCACTGCCAGGGTTGCTTACAAGAGCGGAACTACAGATTCCTTCCCTAGACAAACCCCAGGAGTGCTTTTGTGGTTAGATTGTTCCTGGGTTTGCTTCAACCGGCAAGAGCATGCTAGGTTTCTCACACCCTCCATCAAGCATCATCATACAGCACTATTCTGCCCTACTAGGCACCCCCACACGCCCCTCTGCCCACAAAGCAGAGGATGTCCAAGTGTAAAACAAGTAAAATACACGGTATTGTGAAGCTGCTTTCTCCTCATCTTCGAGGACTATAGGAAATATGAATTCTTAAAACTTTTAAAAAGCGACGTTGCCCCATGGACTAGGCTTCAATGACAGCATTCCCTGAGCTGTCCTAGACCCAGGTCAGTTCCTAGAATCATAGAATACCAGGTTGGAAGGGACCTCGGGGATCATCTGGTCCAAGCTTCCTTGGCAAAAGCACAGTCTAGACAAGATGGCCCAGCACCTAAGTGTCCAGTGTTAGGGAATCCACCACTTCCCTGGGGAGATTATTGCAATGGCTGATTGTTCTCATTGTGAAAAATCTTCCACTTATGTCCAATCAAAATCTCCCCAGAAGTAACTTGTACCCGTTACCCTTCGTCTTTTCCATGTGATTCCTTGTAAAAAGGGAGTTTCCATCTTCTTTGTAACCAGCTTTTAAATACTGGAACATGCATTTTATGAAGAACAGCCTGCCATTCAATCTTTCTACTTAACCTACCTCACAGCTCCCACTAGATACCATCCCTACTGAGGAACTGAAGTACAACTTGCTCTGTATGGGATGAGCCGTAAGGAGGGTGGTTGTAGGTCCATATATACCAACCTGACGCTGGGAACAGGGAAATGACTCACAAAGTATAAGCACAGCCCACACTACCAGCTTTTAAACTGTTTTGGTTCCTTCGCTCTCATAGGGAACAATGACCATAGGTAGCAATTAAGGGGTGACATGCAAGAGCTCACATTTTCAGAGAGAAAGCCACACAAAACAAGCAACCAGTTACACCCACTTCCAAAACAAACCAACCCCAAAAAAACCCCAACCCCAAAACAGGTATGCTGAATGAGTTGCTACTCAAGCACAGAGCAGACCCTTCCTTTCCACTCCCATGAGCCCAGCTTTACCACTGAAATATCCTCTCATCACTTACAAAGTTTCTGCCCTGTATCAGCTTTTTTGTATTCAAATTATGCTGATCATCAGATAAAAGAATGAGCTAGAACCACTCTCCAATAAGCTGAAACAAAAATTTCCAGAAAAGAGCACCTGTTCTTCATCAAATCAGTAGATTTTTCCTTTCAGGGCTTCTGTATCTCTGCTTTACTTTTATCTACTTGACACAGAAACAGAGTATTATGGAGTACAAGCATAAGGTTCCTGAAAAGCTGCAATTATATCTAAGTGGGCCAATTGTGACATATTCTCCCCATTTTCCATACAGGTATGATTGATCATTCGGGAATAAGGTCTGTTGTTTCTATCCTAAGACTGTAGCATGGAACTACCCCATTTTGACATGGAATTATGCACGGCACCATTATTTGCATTTCAGGAAACATTTACAGTATCTCAATATACCTCCAGATTCCTATGAGACAATCTCAAACAACTGATTGTAAGCAAACTTAACCATATGTCCAATAAAATTAGTAATTTGAACTTGTATCTAATACCCAATCAGGCAATCCAAGTCTATGTCAACAGAGGCACAGAACATTGATAGCCAGATGAGGCTCCTGTTTCTGTTTCCCCATTTCTCCAAAAGCCTAGCCAAGTCATGACTGAATGAAAAATTATATGGGAAAGAAGTGACAGAGATGAGGCAACCAGTAAGGTATCTAGATACTTGCTTTGCATTTTGGACATTGTACCAAAGGGACTCTTCACCCAACTCCTTTAAAAGGTCATCAGGAAAATATTTTCTTTCTTTTAAGAGACACAAAGCATCAATATTTCCTACTCTCCTAACCGGAATTTTCCAGAGAAGCACAACTAGCCGCAGCAATTTATTTAGACAAAAGGTTTACTCATCACAGCTGTAATACTTTGTCTAACAGTTTCAAGGGCTAGCTAAGAGACATAATGGAAACCATACAGACGTCTCTACCATGGCCTTTCATAGATCCTTCCTCCACCCACCCCCTGAAACACAGGTGGTAAACTACATGTGAAATAAGCATCTTTCAAAACCAAAATGAGGCATTCAGGAGAGAAGCTTGTATTTCAAGCAGAAACTATGAGCTAGATCAGTAGGTAGACTAAGATTTCT
>NW_010537171.1:0-5080 GCF_000687285.1 Phaethon lepturus | reverse complement strand
TTTCCCTAGTACAGCTAAGAGACAAAGTTAAATTATTTTAGTGAGGCACCTGAAAAAGAGTAAAAGGTTTGAGCTAGTAGATTGTTAAAACGTACCATAAAACTTCTGAATTAATTCTATATTTTGAATGCAAAATATTTAAGTACACCAACAAATTGGTTTCAAATTTCTTTTCTGTTAGAGACTCATTTTATAATCATACAGTTTTATTTATAGGGCAGCTTTTTCCTCTGTATTTGTCACTGTTCGTCAGTAACTTTTGAAACCATTCAAGGAGAGCTTTCCTGCAACTTTAGTGAAGCATCCATGCTTGAGAGAAAGCCCCGAATCCAGTGGGCAAGAACTCAAAATATGATGAACCCTACCCTATCCTAACAGTACGTACACACTCCAGACTAGTCCAAGCTTCACTTTGACAGCCCAGCACGTGTCAGAGAAAACACAGGAGGAAACTGAGGCTACTATGGTAGAGGAAAGAGGTATAAAGCACACAAATCCATCCAAAGCTTTCTTTTGCTACTTGGAGGACAGCTTTCATTTTAATTGGCAACTTAAGCCTATGTAACATGCATTTTTCTAACCATTTTGTGGGTATCAAAGTTATTTCAGATGATAGTATAATACTGACCTAAAGTGTTAGTATATCTTTAATAGTATTGTTTTTAGCAGATAAACCTCAAGATGATTTTTAAATTGTTTGTCAGAGTGGACTACAGTCTATGAGTAAGCTTTCTCTATGACACTTGAAGAATGGGCTTCTACAAGGCTTATCCTGCTACATAAAATGTTTTAAAGAACAAAACATGTACATTTAAGATCACATTCAAACAACTGTTTTTTAAAGTGTCATGATATTTAAAAGAGACTAACAATTTATTCAGTGTAAATGCAAAGTATAAAGTCATGGAGCTCCAAGTACACATCCAGCCTGCCATTTCTTGTTTTGTGCAAATTAATTTACTTAAAGTAATTTCAAATCTAGCATAGTGTCAGTAACATCCAACCACCAAAGTTACAGAACTGATGTCTTCCGCATATGCGGACTTCCCAGTTTCACCAGATTTATTTTTGATTGAAAACAAAGAAAAAAAAAACCTGTAAACAATAACTGTAACAGCAGTTAGCAACAAGAACAGGTGACAACTGTCAGTCTTCAAATATAACTTCAGTTATGCCCTTTCCTTACTATCAACTTTTAGTCAAATATGTAAATAAATACAAGAACTAACACAAATAAAAGGTACCCCTATAAGAAAATACATTATATGCTGTAATTTGGAATAAAATATCATACAATATTGGCTGCGTCATTTGGAATATGTGTTTGACTGCTTAAAACAGTTTGATGCCAAAAAGTTAAACGTTTTCTTTGTGTAGAGGACTACACTTTATTCACTGTTAGAAATGTGTTTTGTGATTAATTTTATACTAGTATATTAAACTCCTAAATGTGAAAATGACTCAAGTCATTTAGTGAAAGAAGATACCATAGGCACCATAATATATCTATTTTTTTTCTTTTTGAACAAAATCTGGTGATGAACCAGCAGTAACAAAGTAGGATGAAAATTAAAAGGCACATTATATGCAAAAAATAACACAGTTTCCATGATGCTGTATTTTAAAAAGAATAATTTATGCTCCGAATATTTGATTGGATCAGGAACAATCTGGCAGATTCTAATCCATCAGAGAGAAAGTAAATTTTGTAAAGGGTGTGCAATACAAATTACATAACTATTTTTTAATGTTGAATTTTGTATTGTTTCAAGGTCAGTATAAGGCTTATAACCAAGTGCACATTAAGAGGACTAACTACTCAAAACCTCTTGTTTTCTGAGTGCATAGAAATACAATGAGCAACGAAGATATTCCTTGCAAGGAGATGCATTCTTGTACACGTCCAAGTCTTAATCAAGTACTTGAGCGTCTTTCAGGTCTCGGAACACATTTCATAATAGCAGCTCTCCACAGGGCAGGGGCAAGTAAAAGGCTTAGAGTAGTCACACTCAGAATAAGAAGATAGACCTGAAAATTGGAAATAAAAGCCATTACTTCTTTTAGTTATACGGTAAACTAAGAAGTGACTAGAAATTTGAGGAGAGCAGACTTTTCTGGACAATATTTTCAGGAAACTTCACCTGTCTTCTTAATCAACTTATTTTGTAACTATATTGTTACAAAAGCAAACAAGTGCATGCACAAATCATCTAATTATCTGTTTACCTGGTTTGAAGATACAAGTGCAAAAACAACATTATGAGCTTATAGAAAAACAATTATTTACATGTATAGTTAACAGGTCAGTTTTAAAAGCTCAAGGTTTTCTAAAAAGTCAAAGGCCAAATACCACTTTATTACAATAAAAACCCCAAACTAGTCTGGCTTAATGATATAGTGGCAAAGTGCACTGCTATTTTATACACTAAAAAAAGCCAACAAAAATCCCTTTAAGTTGTACTGCACATCTTCTGAAATCAGATCTTAACCACATGTTCTGAAAGAGTCTTATAAAATGGCAGCAGGAAGTAGTTTTGAGATCTCAAACAGAAGAATGAGTTTTTGAAATTTCAGAGCTTTATAAACCTATACAGTAGACAAACACGTGAGAGCTGCCACAGAAAAAAATGAAAGCCTAAAGGCCTCCAAGCACAGTGGGTGGGCCCCTAAACTGGTTCTGTATGGGTATCTTGAAACTCTATACAAACACACAATATTTATAAGTCCTAATTATATGCAGGAGTGAACATGAAAATGAATCATCTTTACCTATACAAGCGAACAGCCTTGTGTAAGTTTTTCACACATGCTTTATTTGGAATTGGTTCCAGCATTATACAGCCCACTTGCTCAGAGTGAGAACAGGAAAGCTCGGAGTGCCAGCATGGTATTTTTGTAGGCAAAGATACAGAGGGGAAAGCAGCTCGCACCAGAAAGTGACATCAGTTGTTGTATAGCTATTTCTATAGCCATAGTTTACTTAATCTCACAAAACAGACTTCATCTTGAAAAAAAACAGCATTCTCACCGCTTCAGTACAAAACTAAATTTAAGGTTTCTTTCCTAGGGGATTTTTTCTATGACTACTGAAAAAGCTGGTTGTTTCTTCTGCAGAGGATTTAAAATTAACAAGCTTTGCAGGTGAAGATTACAAGTTTGTTTGCTTGTTTAAATATTAAGGCAATTCCCACTTCACCATATCTGCTCTCTGGTTCTTACTTACTGATATTTCCTTAGTCAAATCCTGTCCTCCCAGTTACCTCTTTCTATAGCTATATCATGATTTTAAGAGCAAGAGCTTCTCAGTCTTAGTGACCTGGGTGCTACCTACAACTCACTGCTCAGTTTATAAAGTTGTGAGAGTAGTTAAGGCAAAGCATTTATAATTAAGCTATTTAAAAGTAAAACCTGCTACTTAAAATACTAAAGTACAATATGAAACAAGTAAAAAACGGAACTAAGAACACTGTCAGGGACATACATGTCTCCATTTGGGCTTGTTAACAGTTGAGAGATGCCACAAAACTGGCATGTATTGGTATTTCAAATACTGGGGTATTGTATTGCAGTGTAAGTTATCCAGGTACAAAAAAATGAAGTTAATAACTATAGAACAGCTTACCTCTCGAGAGATGATCCCTGCTCTTCGTGCTCTACTTCCCAGAACAAAAGAGAATTCACTGACTTGTGCCAGTCCTGCTGAGACAATCCACTTGATATACTGGCTGGTCTTTGGAAGAATCAGAGAAAGCACAAGCACTGCCAAGACAAACTTTAAAAACATTTTGGGTTTTTTGGGGGGGCTGTTTTGTGTTTTAGTTTTAAATAAAAGTGCAATAGATCGAATAGTACAGTATTTGTAAGGTACACAGCATCAAATGCAATAATTATGGACATAAAACAAACTTGCAGACTTCTAATATGTCTTCTGTATTAATGTCAAAAAAAGACAAATGTATACTGTACAGTATAAATAGTATACAGTATATGTATATAAATACTATACAGTAAAAAATAGTATCTTATTTACTCTAAGAAAAACACTTGCAAATTTCAAGCTAGACAAATAGACAATTCTCCACATGTAACTTACTTTTAACATTAAATAAAATCTTTTTAATATCCTAAGAATGTTGTCTCAAACTGTATTATACTCAGTAAGATTCCTCCAAATTCAGATTTACAGTAAAGATGTAATATTCTCTATTATATCAGATGTTCAGTTCTTGCACAGAATTTTCATTAGGGCATGCAAGCTCAAGGATTATTTAGACTATTTAAAAATTAAAAAAAAAAAAAAAAGAGAAAAAGAAAATACCTTCATTATGACCACAGAGAACGTAAGGAATAGTAAGACTGTGAGTTCATATATTACAAATGTGGGGAAAACATGAAGTCCTAGGAGGAAAGAAAACAATATTTAAAAGTTTACAGCCAATATCTTACTATGATAATTTTCTGAATTAATAATAGATTTAATTGCAAGACTGTATTCTCAAAAACAAACACAAAGCCTTAGCATACCTATGAACACCACCTACTTGATCACTAAAGCACTTCCTCTATTATCCGACCATTGTTGCTTTGGAGGGGCTTAGCACAAACAACGTTCCCAAATGAGTTAAATTGTATATGACCGATGTGTGAGCACTTTAATTTACAAATTTTTCTCTCTTCCACACCTGTCAACAATCCAGAATCTGAACTGAAACACAACTCTAACGAAAGCTATAAAAATACTGCAGGAAAACAATTCCGTTGTTCTGCACGGTGATTGTAACATACACTTTGCTAACCATTTAACATTTTTGTATGACATGGTAATGGACTATGACTGTGGGAGGAACATGATACTCAGTATTTGCACAGACTATAGCTACAACAAAAAATGTAGCTGTTTCGATCCCATGACCCTCACTTGCAAACACTGGAAGTCACCTGAACTGGAAAAATCACTTAGACTGGAATCAGGTAAAGTCATAAAGCCCTGAGCATGATCTAACAATTAAGGAATTATATAAAACCCGATTGCTATGATGTGTTGGTGGTTTTGGTTTGGTGTTTTGGGGTTGGGGGGGGG
>NW_010537170.1:49536-57315 GCF_000687285.1 Phaethon lepturus | reverse complement strand
GTTTCTACCTTTTGTCAGATTTTCATTGATAAACCTTGAGTGAGCAGTCATTCCTGCATAGATGCAGATGCTCTCAGGACAAGAATGTGCACTGAAGCCAAGTGGGCCTTCCAGTCCCACGAGTTCATCTGTTTGTCTCCAGAGCTGTGTACGCAATTGCAGAATTGGGACTTCAGCTTACAAAATGCTCTGAATTCCTGCAGATAAGATGCATATACCTGTGAAACAGAAGGATGAGAAGAAACTGAGGCTTACATAAAAATTGCATCTGTGTTCACATCCAATCTGAATCATCCTCTTCTGGTCAAAAAAGCAAAATAGGTAACACTGGACTCCAGCCTACTGTTTTCCAGTTTAACCTGCCATAGGACATTTAAACTGTATGTTTTACTTCAGATACATCTCTAATATAATGCTACACTTTATTTGCTATTGAGAAGCAAGTATTAGGCCCTGTTGTTGTATGCACTTTGTTTGAACTGGTGGGGAATGACTGTGTATTATTCACATATTCTTAAAAACCCACCTTGAACATAACTTTATTTCCACACAGAATAAAGGGAAGTCTTACACATAAAGCTTGCCCCATGGAGACCTAGTGTGTGCAAAGTAAGATGAATGGAAAAAAAATAGTGATGATGCAGAGAGCTGTTATTTATTTATGTTCCATAAGCAATATGCACATCCCCTGCAAGGGGAAAATACATAAAGAGAAAATGCTACTGATTGATCTGTACAGGTCTTGAATAGCTGATTCATAACAAGTTCTCCCTGTGCTTTAGAGGGATTTGCTATAAACATTTTTATTTCCCCTCTGTGTATGAAGAGGTATGCTAATAACCCCAGAGTTATTTTACAAAGGCCATCCAGGTCGATGGATGCCTTTGCACTGGTTTCAGTAGGCTTTCAGTCGGGCCACACTGCGAGAGTTGTGGTGCTTCCAGTGTTCAAGCCATCAACATTTTTTTCAGAAATGCATTTCCATTAAAAGCTTCATTTTTGAAGAGTCATTAGTTATGGTTTTGCTCAGATGGAGCTGTGACTTGCTCTCTGTGGTCTTAATATAGATGCAGTTTTAAAGTGTATTCTCAGGTAGGTTTCTGGGAACTGAGCAGACATACAGCGATACAAAAGGGAGGCAGGTAATGTACATTTGAAAGCCAGCAAATTGGTATGTTAAGTAGTCACTTTGCCTTAATATTTAATATTAAATCCTATGTTCTATAGAACCCTTTTAGGACCTCGATCTTATATATGGTTAATTCTGGTGTTTTCAAACTTTTAAAGTGCAGTTTTCCACTCCTGGACTGAACTCATATTTTTTTAGATGTATTGATTAAAATTTGAAGACTGTCCTGCTATGCTATCTGAATTATGGGAAAGAAAACATAGCTTAGAAATAGTGAACATGCACAGGAAAGACTAACTATGCACATCTAGTCAGCATAGGGGTAAAAATGGAAAAAGCTGCAAAAAGCTGCATATTTCTTACACCTAATAGAAGAAAACACTGCCATCACAGTGTACAGGCATGTTTCTAATTTTACTTCCCAATAATGCAAACTCAGAATAAGGACAATCAGAAACTTTGCACATAAATAAAACTTCCTAAGGAACACTACTTTTGCAAGAGTCGGAGGCTAGAAACAGACTTCTGGGAACATGAAATAGTCTCATGAAAGATTTTAGGGCAGCCTGAGGAAGCCTGTCCCATCTCAGGCTCTATACTTTCCTGAATTGGTCTTGGCACTCAAGGGCAGGGGGGGGGGATGTCATTGGACAGTGCCAGGATTGCTCACTTCCACACAATAAATCATGCTACAAATCAAGATACTAAAACCAATAATGAAGGAATCCTAAGTTTTTGGTTTGTGATATAACATTTTTTGCACCACTGAGGGAAACGTGAGTTAAATTTTAAACTCTTCTTTGCATCCCGGACTATGTTCTTACCTTACTAAGCTGAGATAGTCATATAATCACTTCAGATGGGAGCTTTAAGAAAGAAAACAATGGTAAGCATCGCAAGACTCAGAATGAAATCATGAAAGCAGACAACATTGCAATTTACATGAGAGATCATATGTCTCTCATTGAAGGACACGTTTTACACAATCTTCTATAAATACCATTTGCTTTCCTAACTTCTGTTGTTGCTGCTGTTGCTGCCAGTTTTTACTTTTTAGATATTCTTCTGCTGCACTATTCTGCCTTTGAAAGACAGGGTGGAGAATTGTCCTCATGCAAGTCACACATGGCTGGAGTGATACCATATTTCAGACTTGGGGAAGTTATGTAGCCGAAGTGTAAAACTGGGATAGCTCTTCCACCTTGCTGGGGAGGACTAAGTAACCAGTGTAATGTGGGGAGAAGAGAGACAACTCTTTCTTTTCTTTCCTTTGCTTCATCTTTTTAGTCTTCTCCTGTCCATCTACCCACTAGACATACTGTTTCCAGATTCACTAACAGCTAACCCTAGAAGATCACTGGCATATCACTGTTAACCGTGACAGGCATTAGGCGGATTAAGAGCAAAAAAGCACAAGTAGGTCCATACAGCTACATCCAGACCAGCAAATGAAACATGCTGGGACAGTCCTCTGGTGCTGAGGCCACGAGCCATAGAGCCCACCCATGTCTGTGGCATTAGGTCCAAGCCAGAGTGGCCATGTGCAAACCAGCACCTGGAGCTGGTGCTGGACCCAAGCTTCTACTGGGAACGGTCCCCAGGCCTGGCTGGGAGCAGACCAGGTGGAAAGCATGGGCCAACGCCACGCCAGAAACCTGTCTCACTGCCTAGGAGTGCAGGGGGTCAAGCTTCACCACCCACTCACCAGCGTGGAGGAAGCCCACATCATCAGCCTGGCTAACTGCTTGCCAGTACTGGCTTGTCTACGGGCACATCTTCGCGTTGATCCCCTCAGACCAGCTAGCCGGCGGGAAGGACAAGTGTCGAAAGAAGGAGCGTACATCTTCTCCACCCCTGAAGACAGCATGCTGCACGTCTCCTGCCCAGGCCTAGAGAGTCCCTCATGCTTGGATACCAGGTTTGCTTTTAAAGCATTTGCTTTATTTCATTAATTGTGCACGTAATTAATATATGTGCATTGATTTGAGGAATGGATTTAATGATGGGGAAGGGGAGCTCTGCCCTCCTTTTAGGCAGAGGAAGGTTTGATGGGCTGGCTATGTCAGGCCAGAGAAACATGCATTTACCATGGGGGGTTATTGATTCTCCTGGGGTGCTCCTGCCTGACAATGGCGTCTTTAAAAGAGGAAGATGCCTTGGGTTTAGGATGGGACATAAGCCAGGAAAAAAGGTTCATGCACGGCATTTTCAGAGACGCAGAAACGCAATGTAAGTAATTTTCTCATATAGCGCGTGCGCCGTGTATTGGAAGCAAGCCCGTTTACCTTAAACTTCTCACGCATATGTGCGTTTCTGCCAGAGAAGGGATGATGGCACGTTGCGCTCGTTTGGACAGCCAGAGGAATCCTTGCGACATAGGGTAGCGAGTGAGTCAGTAACCAGGGAAGAAGACCCATAGTGGTTTGGGTGAACCTTAATCATGTCTTGATTTGAGTATCTCGATTTGCATTTTTTCCATGAACTCATGAACACAAAGGATGGCTCCTTTCTGTGAGCATGCTAATGCAAAGTAAAACAAGGGACTGGTAGAGAATTTAATTGGACAGAGAAATAATTTTCTTTACAAGAAATAATGATTGATTTTAGCAGACGTGACAGGAATGTGGCTGTGTGTCTATGTGCGTGTACAAACACATATAGATATGCGTATCATATAGGTATGTATATAGGTGTATGTAAATGTAAGTGCATATATAGGTATAGATGTATATATAGAGAGAATAGTGTACTTGTAAGTGCATATATACGTGTGTGCTGCTTGGACCATTCAAGAAAGCAACAGAAATGACACAATATGGTTTAGGTATTCAACTATGTAGCTCAGCTGGATAAATATCCAAAGATGTGCTGGTAAAAATATCCTACAACAACCAATAACCATAAAATGCTCATTAACAAAGAATCTAATTTGCATGAATTAAAGCTGAATGAATAAGGCACCAGCATTTTTCATCACAAACTTAGAAGAAGGTTTGTAAAGTTGCAAATTTGCAATGAAGTCTGTTTATGGGTTTTACCAAATCATATGGAAACAAAAAGGCAGGCTAAACCAGCTTCAGAGCAGATCCTAAAATGAATGTTTATGTGTCAAAAAGCATAATCAGGAATGGTTTAGCTGAAAAACAGGGAAATGTAATTAAAGATGAGAAAATATAAAAGACTCCACTTAATTTTTCTGAAGTAGTTATGAACACTGGTCCTTGACATATCTCCATCCTAACTTCATAAATTTGCCTCAACTATAAGATTGTCTTTGGTTCAAGACTTTTTCTAAGTTTTCAGGATTTGTGATGATAAATTGCCTGTATTTCCCATCCAGTTTGACAATAATTGCAAAGAAAATTTCAAGCTTGAATGCTGATTTCATATCTGATATCATAAATTATACAATATTTCTGACAATAATTGTGCTGCTTCATCTCTACACTAACTTTGGACCTCTCTGTATTAGTGACATTATTTAGAATATTTATTATGAAAAACGTACATTTATTCCAAGCAAATGCACCACATTTGCTATATTATGCACAGTGTTCCACTTCACCACTCTAAATAACCTCTGGAAGTGATGTTTTTACTGGAATAGCCGTTCTCTGTGATATACAAAACTGCATCCGTTTGTGCTTGATATATGCAAGGGAGATGAAGCCATATTTTTAGTTTTCTTGAATAATTCTACTGCTTTCTGGATCCTGGA
This sequence comes from Phaethon lepturus, assembly GCF_000687285.1. NCBI lineage: Eukaryota > Metazoa > Chordata > Aves > Phaethontiformes > Phaethontidae > Phaethon > Phaethon lepturus. Next base: position 52,468 of record NW_010537170.1, on the reverse strand, counting down.
CTTTCAGAAACAGAGTTTTTTATTATCCCTGTCTAGTAGAATAATGAGGGAGATGCCATACCTTTAGGCTAGATTCTGTAAAACTGCAGAAAAAGATCTTCTTTTGCATTTTAGGGATACAAATCAAGAAAAGCCTATTTTATGGATGGAAATGTTACACTTGCGTCTCTAGCTGTTTTCAGGAATCAGAGCAGGAATGGACTTTAAGACTGTGTATTGATCACGAGTCTGCATTTCAGCCCTTCCTAAGGAATGTTTTTTCTTTCTACATTTTCTGGATTTTCAGTATTAATATTCACCAGTATGACATTCACTTGTATGACTTCTTCCCCTTAGTTACAAGTGCATATCAGACTTTTAGTTGCTGAATAGGTGGGATGGTAGAGACAGACAAATATGTAGTAACTTTTCAAGTTGCCTTATTTTACACCCAAGTTGAATTCAATACTAGCCAGCAGTTAGCATCATTAGAAGCGATCGGCTGAGCTAGCGTTCTCATTCTGCCCAAGGAAAAAAAAAAAAAAAAGAAAAAAAAAACAAACAAAACTCCCTTCCTTTATTTTGTCAACAAGCCATACTTGCCCTTCTTGAAAAAGTAACTACGGTTTCAAATAGCTGGAAATTGAAGTGCCATTTCGGTAAAGGCTGGTGTAAGTAGACATCTTCATTTTGTAGACCTGTCACTCAGATTTCTTCCCTCAAGAGTAAACTCACTCTAACGAAACACCCGCTAACACAGCAGTATTTTAACTACAAACTTAATGCAGCGAGGCTTCTCCCTTAGTCCTGAGGCAGGGGTGCCGCAGCCTGCCATGCTTTTCCATCTGGAAAAGGTCAGTCGCTAATGCCCAGGGTTCTCCCACTCAAAGTTAGGCTGAGGAGCTAATGCTAGGAACGTGTCTGTCCCAGGCTTCACAACTGCCCACGGAGAGAGAAGTTCACCGTCAGAAGACAACTCAGATGGCTGTCAGGCTGAAGGCTTTCTCCTCCACTGACTACAGAGGGAGATGAGTTTGGCAAGCTCCTAACTCAGCTCTTTAACTAGGTATCTAAAGTTAGGTCGGATTTGTCGGAAGGCAGCTAAACCTTTTGCACTTTTGCTGATTCCTACAGGAGTTTTTCTGTTGATGTAACCCAGCATATGCTCCTTGATGCTCTCGGTATTGCTCTGAAGTCATACTGTCGAAAAGCCGCTCGGACGTCTTTCCACCACTCCTCAAGTCCTCGGCAACGCACCACAGGGATCGCAGAACCCTGGCTTTGCTTTGGGGCTATGCCCACGGAGCTGCACGGCAACAACAGAAAGCAAAACGTGTTGGACTTGGCAAAGTGCCGATGATATAATAGCAAGGAAAAAACTACAGCATGCTATATTAAACTGATCCTCACATCTTTAAGTAAAAATATAGTATAGTTATGCTGTCTGAAGTCCATTTCATCCTACGCCTGTGAAGATCAACAATTACATTCCTTCCTTTCTTTACTGAAATAAGCCCTGAACCCAAACTGACCTATTCTGAATTCAAAGGTTTCTATACAAGCGTCATGAACAGCAAGGTAAAGCAGCAGGTTTTACCCTCCTGTTCAAAAGTATATCACTAAATTCCCTGAAAAACAAAATGGTCTGTGAATTTGCCTTTAAGCAAAGAAAAAGTGTGAAATAAATCAAGGGGAGAAAAAAAGGTTTATGTGATACAAGGATTTAAATGTCATTCCTGGCAGGAACTAAGGACATATTTGAAAAGGCGTACTAGGAACACATCTTCATAGCCTGAAAGCCAACTATATACGAGGACTGCTGCATTTCATTACACAGCAATGACAGGTACCACATAACTGCAACAGAGCTGCTAAGGTGCAAGAATGATTTTGAAATTCCAGGGACTCTGAACCCTAGAGTAGTTATTTTTATTCTACTGTATAAATGTCCAGCCTCTGTAAATAGCTTGTGTTTGGCCATGATAGAAAAAGTTTTGGTTTTGCATCAAATTTCTACGGTTCTTTTTTAGCAAAATGCTTAATTTTAAGACACCTAAGTGTCTGTGAAATAATAATAAAAATCCCATGGGTATAAAACTGGTTTTCTCATTCTTATTCTCTGTTTCTTAGCAGTCACTTACAGTGTATTTTCAGTCATTGTTTTTGAGACTAAAATGCATATAAATAATGACCACATCCTAAAAAAAAAAAAAGTTAACTAATTTAAAAAGTGTTCCTTGCCCTATTGACTGAACATAGAATTGGGCCCTTATTGTAACATTACCCTTCTAGGGTTATATGGTACCAATACAGCAAGCACACTAGAGCTCATTTTGCAGGCTGAGAAATGCAATGGATTTCTCATCTGAAACAGAAATAGGTGAAATGTTTAAGTTATTTTCTATCTTTCTTTTTCTTTTGAACTGCTAAAAGAAAAAGCTCACTTCAGGTATGACAGGTTTTACTAAAAAATATTAAATATATTGTTGTATCTATAAAATGAAATCTCCACAGAGATTATCTGAATTTTTTTCTTGTAGCCCCCCATAAATAGCTTAATGGTAGGTTGGTAATAACCCTGACCAGACTGGCCAAAATTCTGCCGGCCCGTTTCAATCTGATTTTGAGCCGTCTCTGTTTCCCTAGAAGTATATTTAATATCTGAATGAACAGCTCCCTCACAACCCTCTACTAATTCTTTCTCCATTGCTCTCAAGGGTCACAACTAATAATAATTACTTCTGAAGAAGAAGTTTTTCCTGTGATGAGTTAAACCTAAAAACAAAACCCAAAGAGTAGTACAATCCCCTCAGGACACCATTATTCAGTTTTAAATTGCTCCCACTAGAAGACTTAGAATTTTACACATATCCAGAATTGCTTTTATAATAAAAAATAAATGTTCTATAAGTGACAGTATCATGGGAATATCAACAGCACTGACATAAGTCTA
>NW_010537170.1:36418-49505 GCF_000687285.1 Phaethon lepturus | reverse complement strand
ATTCCTTGAGCTCCTCTTTCTTCCTTTCTCTTTGCATACAGCTTCCTGAGTCACCACCAGTTCTCAGCTTGGCTTTATTTTTCAACATCCATTGTTTGATGGATGTCGTTTTAATTGCATTCAGCTTTTTTAAATGTTGGTTCATTTGGAATATGAGTTCACCTCTCCTGATGTGTCGCTGCCCATATCAAGCACATTCATTGCATTTAATCTGGAGTATTCTCAAAGTCTGTACTCACTTAGACCTGTATGCTTTCAAAAGGAGATTTCCATTTTTCCTTTTGACGTTTATGACCTGTTCTATTATTCTGTCAATATTCGATGCATCTATGAGGTGTTCCTTCGCTAATTACAAATTAAGTATCCCTATAAAGATGACATTCTTTCCTAGGAAAGGTATTGTTGCCCAAAGGACATGGAGTACAGCTACTCCGCACGTTATTATTTGCTATCTGTTATACAAAATGAAGAAACAATATGTAGAACAAAGCAAATGGGGGTGACATATCGTAGGTGAGAAACATGGCTTGTAAACAGCTAAAAAGCACCTTCTCTTGCCTTGAAGAGGCTGTATTTTATTTATGTATGTGGTACGTGTACTGTCAAAACCGCAGCTCTTGATGCCACTATGGCATGTCTGTTGGTACCCATTCTCTTACGTTAAACTGCAGACAAAACATGTAGAGGCTAAAATCAATACCACGGCAATCTTGTCCCAATCCCTTGTGTTGCTGTTTTTAAACAAAGAGAAATATAAAAATGAGATGAAAGCCTTAAATGCCCAAAAGGCACAAAAACAAGCAGAGAAGGAATGAAGCGGGTGCATTTCTTTATTCCCAGAGACCTTCTTCTTTAGTCAGGCAAACATGAAGAGAAATATTTGTTATGCTCAGGCTGAAAATTTAGCTTTTTTTTTAATACCCTGGGTACGTGGGGGAAAAATACACGTAAGGCCGGTATGCGGGGGCAAGCAGCGTGAAGCGTTCTGCCGGACAACGCAGGTGGCACAGCGTTTTCACGGGACTCTACAGACGGCACCTACTGCAACAGGGAAGTTGGCTTCAAGTTACCGACGCGTGCTTCCCCAGGGCCGGACCTGGAGAATTAAACGTAGATTTTGTGTTCGCTACAGCTGAAGTTACAATTCTCGCCGCTTTGTCTGCGGCCAGGAGCGCTGACTCCGCAGGTTCGTACGCCGCGACGGCACGCTTGCGCAGAGACGCGCCGGGCACTTTGCTCGTTCCCTGTCTTTAATTTCTTTCCTTTGCCTTGTTGAGAGGGCTAGAGCAGATTTTCGGTTCGCAGGGAAGTGTACAGTGTTAACTAGGTGACATATGGGTGGATGAAACATCACTGATTGTCCACTGCAGCCAGGGAGGCCGAGTTTCCATAGAGATAAAACGGAAAAGTGCTCCATGCAACCTAATTGGTATGCATCTCCAGATCAGGTTCATTGTGCTTTTGCTAATGACAGGGTTGTCTCAGTAATAAGGATGGTGCACTGGAGAAATTTGCTGCCTTGGTATATTTTTCCCTGGCAGAAAACTACTTGGAGACTGCAGTCAGTAAGAAGAGTGACTGGCAGGCTGAAGGGGCTGCTTAGCAGCATATGGGGGAAGGCTGGCGCGCTGTGCCACATGCATATGGCTGCCATTAAACTCCAGCTTGGCGCTTTGTGTGTTTCTGGTCCCATGCCAGTAAGCCCACCTGCTGCAAGAATACTTGTAAAGCACAACTCAAAAGTGATTGAAAAGCTACTAGAATAAACTGTAATAACACAGTGCTTCACAGATGGGACATAATTGCAAGCTAAAGTGTACAGCCTCTGCAGTAATGAAAACACGAGCCATTAAATTAAAATCATAAGGGAAAAAAACTATAAAAGTCTGTTGAATTTTTTTTTTTTTTTTTTTTTTTTAGTTTTATTGCTAAACTTCAACTTTCTTGCCCTCATTAATCAAACACCGTAAAACTACAGTGCTACTTTGTCTGAGTGAAGATTCAGGCAATTAAAATGATGAATGCAGATTAAAATGATGTAACTTTTGTTATTTACTTACTTGGATAACTTAAGCTTTGGGCGGCGTTAGGAATGGAAAGCTGACATGAATCTATCAATTTGCAGAGTAAGGTACGGTTGGGACCTTGCACTTAGAACTCACTTCTAAAAAAGTTAGTTTGCAGGAGAAAAGTGCCGGTATAGATTTTGCTTCCTTAATATGTCATTTTCACCCTTTAAGTAATACTAATTTAATTTTTCTTTAAAAAAAAAATCAAAAAAACAGACTTTAAAACTGTGTAAACACACAAAACTACTTGAGCAATATCAAAGCAGTTTTAATTAGTGGTAGTGTGGTAATAATGAAATCGCTAATCTGACATGTAATTAGTTGTACGGTGTGCATGAGTGTTATGTGAAGCTGAATGGGCTCAGCAGGGCCCTAATACATTCTGGCCTCTCAAGGCGTTTTCTAGTGGAGAGAGGCCTGACAGAGCCATCTTTGTTCTGTTCCCTTTCTGTGGGTGGGCGATGCAAGGAGAAAGAAACATTTGTTTCACAGTAGTCACCGAAGTAAACAGGCTCTAAAAGCCTTTTTCATTTTTAATTATGCATTTCTCCAGCACCCGTCATAGTAAAGTCCATAGGACAGGTTTTAAGCAAGCCGAATAACGCCTGACTGGTTAAAAATATATTTAAATGTCTATTTAAGAGAATATTTATAAATCTTACAACTTAGTTCACCTTTACAAAAAGGTCCTTCCTCCCTTTAAAAGGACGAGCACTTTCCTAAATGTGCCGTTTATACACAATTTATGCAGGAGTTGTGTTTGATCTGGCAAAGACTTTGGCAAACACTAGAGGTGCTAATGAGCTACCCGTAAATGTTTGATCCCATCTCTTTTCTCCTCTGGAACTGGCCTTAAAAAAAAAAAAAACAGACCACACCAAAAAAAACCCCAGCCCTCTGAAAAGATAGCATCCCTTCATTCATTCATTAGCTGCCTGAGAACTCACAGCAGTATCAGATGACTGGCATTTCTTAATATACTATATGTTCAAAAGAAATTTATTTTTCTAAAAGACTTGCCGAGAGTCAAGTATATTGGCAGCCTCCACGTTACTACCAGGCTTCCTAAAAGTGTAGTAAAGTATATCTGGACCCCAGAGAATCTGGACGATAATTCAGGTAAGGACAACATGGACGACTAAAATAAAATGGTCAGCTTTATTTGCTTTCGCAGAGTTGATTTTTTTCCTTAGTCAGGCAATGCAGCCAGGCATCTTTTCTCTGAATGAGATCGGTTTGTTCTTGAGTAAACAGAACATGGCGTGTTTTGCTCACACTTGGTAAATTTAAAGCTTGCTTGAGTGATTAGAGTCCAATTATTGCCAAGCAGCATTATCCAGGTGCAGACAAATAAACACTGAAGGCAAAGTGCTTATAATCAGTTGCTGGTTATTATTACTACAAGTCAGGCTCTAATGCTAGTGTTTGTTAACACAATACAGGTATCTTCTCTGAATCAGATAATTTAATCATTACTCTCCCACTGGTGGTCCAATGCTTGTATTTTATCAATATTTTTAGTAATAAATATTCTTATTAACCTTTTATTATAGTTATAGGACCACCTATGTCCTTTCTCTTCACTTAGGACTGTTCCTCTGATGTGGTATCTGTACATCATGACAGCTACACCAGGTAGTTAGAAATTACATGGAAAAACTTGTCAAACTGCACTGTCTCCGAGTTATTTACTTATTTACTGCAGGCATCATGTGAGATCATCAGGGACATTTGAATGGGGAATTTTCTATACAGACATTGCTCTTATCTTCCGTAATGAAGCTCTTCACCAATTGAATTGAGTAATGCCTGACTTTGTATTGCTACTTCTGCAAACTCATTGCATTCTTCAAGCATTGCGGGCTGGGAATCAATAGGGTTATCTACAGCGAAAATATCTACATTTTCAAAAATGGGGTCATGCTCCCTGTTTTTTATGCCTGTCCTCATTCATGCCAGGTTTTACTTGTATATGGGAGGAAGCAGCAGTGGCAGCCTCTGGGTTGCGAAAGGCTACGGGGTTGTGCTTTTCTGTCTCAGATTAAAGCCAAGAAAAATGGAATGACACCAACATGGTGCACCAACAGTGATGGCCCCGGGTAGCTACCACATTGCAGCTGAAAAAAAGCCAAAAACTGAATGATTGTGTTGTCCGTTGAAGATGTGAGGTATTAATTAAATTTTTTACCTGACAAAAATGTGACCTTCTCATTTTACAGGTTTTAGTTGTGAAGCTGTTGAAAACCTGCTCGTATGTTTTGAAGTCAGTGAAACACAGATGGGGTCAACATTTTTCAGACGTTTTCAAACACAGTTACCTTAGCACCTCAGAAAGCTGGGTCCCACATCTTTGCTACAAAATGCTCTGTCTGGACAGTGAAAGGCATTCCCCACCAGGTGTTACACTCCATTTTTCTTGAGATCGTGCCAATCTTGGCATGGCATGCTGTTTGTTATGACTAAGGCTAACAGAATTTGGCACTTTGTAAGGTCTCCTGTCTGAAAAAAAAATGTAAGGAGCAGGTTTGGTGGAAAATAACAGCTTCTCTACAGTGAAATAGTGAAAAAATATGTAGGAACAAACAAGTTCTACTATAAATAATGCGATATAAAGTCCATAAGACATTGTTCAGCTTTTGTTGAAAGAACCTGCAGGGTAATGCTTGGACCTGCTAAGATGTTTAGGATGCTCTTTCTACCCTGAATGCAATGGGAACCGAGAAGATCCAATAGCACTCACAGGGTAGCAATCAGCAGTTACTAGACCAAGCTCATCACATCTAATTTCTGAGAACCCAGTTAGGCAGGGGAGACGTCCAAGACACAAGTCCTTTGTTATTGTAACCCCACACTGACGAACAGTTTGGCTTGGGGAAGGTAATGGGATGACTCCTCACAAAAAATGACTATTCCCAGTCAGCAAGGAAAAGCTGCTCTTCATCTGTTTTTGTATGAGCTGACAGAGCTGGACAAAAGTAATTTTTCCACCTGATGAAAATTTTCAAAACTAAAAAAGAAAAAAAAATTCTCATTCCATTCTCAACTTCTAAAAGTTGAGATTTCCATTTTGAAAGCCCACCCAGACATTATTTTGAATTCAGTGAATTAAGAAGTTTGGCTGCAATTAATTTCATATGGTTTGACCTTCACCTTTTGGTCTTGTTATCTTTTAACACATATATTAAAAACAAGACATAACTGTGTTATATAGTACTGTACATATGCTGCATCTAATATTGCATTTTAGATATTTTGTATGATGACATTTCAAATGGAAGGTAATTTTCTCCTTGGAAAATGTCGCAATTTTTGTCTGACAATTTCAAAATATTTTTCAAACTTTTCCAGAATGGGGAAATGCTTCTGAATTTGTCTTTTGACAAAGACAGTTTTGACTTTACTGGAGAATTCCTAAATACCTCTAGCAAGCATGTGGAAGGGACTCGCTGGTTCAGGAGTGTACAGCCTGAGCATGACAATCTGGAAGAAGAAGGAGCGCAGAATGATGAATCGACTTGGCCCTAGTTTCAACAGCAAGATTTTAGCAGAGCTCAGCATACTGTCAAGGGACGTAATTCAAACTTTAATAAGTTTATATAACTTTATATATAATAAACTTTTATATATATAAGTTTAATAACCCTGAGAGGTTTGTATCTGAAATCCATGGGATCATTATTTTCTCACTCCTCCTGGCACCCTTGCCGCAGGCCCTAGTAAAATAATCAAACTGTAAAGGAACCAGATGTGTAATTTAAAAGAGCTTGGACCCTAAGAGGGCTTAAAAGATGGAACTACAATGAATGTATTTTAAAATCAAGAAATAAGACAGATAAAATGCACAATGGGATCTGGATAATGTGAGACTTACTTGATGACCATACATAATATGGAAAGCCAATGGAAGGCAACCTTTATCTCTTGTGAGGCCACCGAAGACACAGGCTCAAATACTACCTTCACCCAGTCAGTGCACCCCTGCCAGCCAGGTCACACTCCCTCCCTGGGTGGATGCTCCTGTCTTTGTGTCTTATCTGGAAGTTCTCAGTAGCTCTCCTCCTAGAACGGCTAAGCAGTGTGGTGCTAAAGGCTGAGGAGGGGTTGTGCTTTGTACTGGAACATGGCTCATGTGTTACGTGATCCAGAGTACAGCAGTGTCTCTTCTTAATGCTCTTTTAAATATTTGTTAATTCTTGAACTAATTTAGCACATTTCTGCCTATCAGTTCCAACCTGCAGTTTCTGTCCAGCCCTCACTGATTGTAGTTCCACAAACAATAGCCTACTGCTAGGTCATGGAGCTCAAACTGACTCTTGAGGACTAAACTGATCCAATGTCAGCACCCGTTCTTCTCCAACTTCATCTCTGCGCGTGCCTCCATGCATCTCAGCAGCAGGCTTTCAAAAACAAACCCTTAGGGCCTGAGCTTGAAAGATACAGAGCTGATATGAACGTTCACTGCCATAAGCAAGGGCCACTGTCAAAGCAGAAGAAAGAGTTTGTTAGGATTTCATAGAGAACAAATTTTGTCAAAATTCTGCAAATTACAGAAGCATTCAAATTGTGTCTTTTAACATATTTGCAAGTTTTCATTAATTTTGAGAGTTTTTATGGTTGGAGATAGCTATATTTTCTTTTCGTGTTTTTTTCTGTTTGTGCTTTGCAAAAACAGTATTCATGGGAAAAATAAATAAGGAAGTAAAAATATGCTTTTTGCTTTTGACAAATGTGGGAGCTGCAAATTACTGGTGGAAAATGAATATTTCCATCTTTGTGTGAACTTGGTGAAAAGCCAACATCTTCCACACAGCTGCAGAGGTGCAGGGCCAAATTAATTTGTGGTGCAATTCAAGGGACTTCTATGAAATTACATCAGTAAGACTTTAGTCCCCATGCAATAAAAAACAGTATACAAAATGCTCATAGTGGTAAGCGGTTGATTAAATATGGTATGAATAGAAGCTGATGTGATACGTATTTCATTGGAGTTGAAAGGGTACAAAAGCAGGTACAAAAACCCCTAAGCTTGTTGTATTTACAGCTCTTTCACTCCTGGTAGTCCTTGTTTAATGGTGCATGCTTGCTCTTCTATTGCCTCCATGTAGAGTTGTCTGCATTCCCCTATTTTCTTATATAGATAACAAAACTAATATGATGTACTGCTGCAGAGTTTGTCTGAAGACTTGTAACTGCGGTGTTTTAGACTGTAAAGGGCCTACCAACTCCTTCCTTGGTCCATTGCACCTCATCTTGGTTCACCAACCAGCCAGCGTGTGTTCGTAATCCTTGAGGACAGAAGTACCACCGGTGATCAGAGATGCCCTTGGAGTTACACGGAAAAGGTCACTGTCATGCCCCACCTGAGACACAGAGCTGTGGTTCCCTTCTGAAGGAGCATGTGGGAGAGGAGACTAGCACGTGCCTCTGCCAGTTCTCACCCTGTTATAGGGGTCTTTATCAGCTGGCTAAACGTTGTGGGACTTACCCTTAATTCTGTTCTAATTTAAGATTGCGTGGTTCTTTACTATCTCTGGAGTGTAGAAGTGATAAATAAGGTGGTTAAAATCCATCACTTTGGCTTTCTAGGCTAGGTAAGGACAAGGGGAGAGGTCTATGGTACACAAATAAGGCATGATGGAACAGAGGGAACTGGGGTTGTTTAGCCTGGAGAAGAGGAGGCTGAGGGGAGACCTTATCACTCTCTACAACTACCTGAAAGGAGGCTGTAGAGAGGTAGATGTCGGTCTCTTCTCCCAAGTAACAAGTGATAGTACAAGAGGAAGCAGCCTCAAGTTGAGCCAGGGGAGGTTTAGATTGGATACTAGGAAAAATTGCTTCACCGAAAGGGTTATCAAGCATTGGAACAGGCTGCCCAGGGAAGTGGTTGAGTCACCATCCCTAAAGGTATGTGTAGATGTGGTGCTTAGGGACATGGTTTAGTGATGGACTTGGCGGTATTAGGTTTACAGTTGGACTCGGTGATCTTGAAGGTCTTTTCCAACCTAAATGATTCTATGATTCTAGGATTCTGTCAGCATGCATTTACCCTTTAGCAGAACCTGTAGGGCAACCTGCAAGTGTTTATGGGAACTGATCGCAGCTGGGATCCTACTGAGATGCTACAATTGCCTCTGAACAAGAGATACATCTATTGGCCTCCTAGACATGTAAGAATTCATAAGCCTCAGTGTTTCCAGGATCATTTTGAGGTGGGGCTGGTAGCAAGTGTTTCATTTATACAAAACCCACTTTTTTCTATGCTCAGATTTTACGTAGCCATAACATATTATTGCTTCTAAGAAAGTGGCATATAATGGTGTGCATCTTTCTTATGTAGATCTTACCCCACCGGCTTTCAGCAAGCTTGTGTGGTCCATGCAGAATCATAGTGTTTGTTTTATCCCAGTCAGTCTATTTGAAATAAGTTAGTTTTACTCTGTCTTGTAGAGCTATAAGGTAACATAAGGGCAACTACCAAAAGCAATCAACTCTCCTTTCTCACAGTTCTCAGGATTGCTCGCTGATCTTTTACATTTTCTTCCATACAGTATGGGATAACTGAAGTCAAGACTTCCACTTCATATATACCCTTCCAAAAATACCACATTTATTGAACTCCAGACTTTGTTCTCTTTGAGAGATCCAGTGTTTCTAATTAGAACTGAGTTTATTACTCTAATAGCTTTTATTCATATTACAATACCAGTAAGACATAGAAAATTAGTTTTACAGTTTTTCTTTTTCAGCATACTTGGAGACTGTGGATCCACTGTAGGCAGCACTATGGATTTAATTAAATTCCAGCATTAACTCACAAAGGCTTTTTAGACCTTTACTTTGTCCCTTGGAAGTGAGTTTACATGTGGAAAATTCATTTCACAAGTAACAATTTTTAGAGCATACTAAAAGGTATTAATAATTATAGTTATTTTATATTGGACCTTAGTGACATGGCACAGATTGCTTTGAAGTTTAATCAGTAGCTGTGCTTCACAGTTTATTTTCATTAGTGATTAACCTTGACTTATTATATAACAGAAGAACGTAAGACAAAGTCTGAGAGACAGTTTCCTTTGCTATACCTGTGTTTGCTCTGAAATTTGGACTCATTTTCAAAGAAATGTAAATCCACAGCTGATTGCTCCTTATGAATGATCACACATGGACTTTCATTCACTATATCGGCTCATAAACAAAAATGTGGCATTTATGTATCAACTTAGATGCTGCTGAGGTGTCAGCTAGTGCTTATTTAAAATGCTTAAAAGGAATGCATTTTATTTTAGACTTGTAAAATCTTGTCTTTTTTTTTTAAATAGAGAACATAGAGATTCATCCTTTTTTGAAAAAACTTAGGCATGCTAAACTGTGCAAGTTAACAAGACCTGTGCTATATCTAGGATGGAATGATGTCTTCACGGAAAATCCTTTTGTACTGCTTTCCAGTTTTTCCCAACAAAAAAAACCCCTAAAGAGTAAGACATCTGAGGTACTGTGCTGCTCCCTAATTACAACAATAGACACCTGTCAATGGACTTCTCTCTGTGCAGCTCTGGGATGACCTGTGAGAGAAAGAGTCAGGACAAAAATACGTAAAGAATGAAGAGAAGTCATCAGGGAAAAAAAGTGATAAAGATACATTTTTCAGACTAATATTAAGTGTGATGGAAGAAAAGGCAAACATGTTCAGCAAGTATCACATGCCTCACAGTGTAAAATGTTTGTTTAAATCAGAATTCAAAGCTTCAGCCCTGAAACTGCATTTCTTGCGTTTCAAGGACTGTTATTTCTCAATATCATTGTTCTGTTCAACATAGACTCTTGGACCACAGGGTAGAACTGTCTGATTTCAGTATCAGAAGATGTAATACCTTTTCTTCTAAAAGTTTAATGTACTGCTCCCCTTCATTCCCCGGTAGCAGAATGATGCCATGACAGAAATTGTTACCTGTGACCAGAGCAGTCTCTACATCCAAAGTAAAAATAGAGAGACCTAGAGTAGGCTATATAGCAACCATAATTCTCAAAAACCATTAAAGTAACTCAGGCTATTGAACTTTTAAGCTACCACCTAGTCTGATGTCACTCTTCTCAGCAATGTGGTGGAGGACCAGCATAAACATAATTTATTGTCATTTGCCAACTGTCAGTAACACCAATCAAACTTAAATCCAAGACATGGTACAGAATCCTCACATCCATCCTTATTCTTTACAGATAAGGGCAGCCATAACCTTTCACTTTCTTTGGCAACTGAAGAAAAACATCCTCATCCCCAAGTGACAGAAGAGGTTGGACAAAAGTATCTTGTCTTCCTTGTTTACATAAAAGCCCAGTGGCTTGCTTTGCTCCTGTATTTATTCATATCCACTGATTAACAGAAAAATCCTAATTCTTCCAGGGTCTTCAAAATCTACATAAAGATGACAAAGATACTGTAAAACCACAGGTCAAGAAAAAAGCAGGAGCTATCTCTCTCTCCATGACGCCCTACTGAGCTCTGCTTTGTATCTTGCTTACCAAAGGCATCTTGCAGTTCTTCACTGCACAGCCAAAACTGGTACTGAGTTTACTGGTGGGTGAAAAGCTGGACATGAGCTGGCAATGTGCACTCACAGCCCAGAAGGCCAACCATATCCTGGGCTGCATCCTGCTGCATGGCCAGCAGGTCAAGGGAGGTGATTCTGCCCCTCTACTCCGCTCTGGTAAGACCCCACCTGGAGTCCTGTGTCCAGCTCCAGAGCCCTCAGCACAGGAAAGACATGGACCTGTTGGAGCAGGTCCAGAGGAGGGCCACCAAAATGATCCGAGGGATGGAACCCCTCTGCTGTGAGGACAGGCTGAGAGAGTTGGGGTTGTTCAGCCTGGAGAAGAGAAGGCTCTGGGGAGACCTTCTTGCAGCCTCCCAGTACTTAAAGGGGGCCTATAAGAAAAATGGGGAGAGACTTTTTAGCAGGGCCTGTTGCAATAAGACAAGGGGTGATGGTTTTAAACTAAAAGAGAGTAGATCTCAACTAGATATAAGGAAGAAATTTTTCACGAGGGTGGTGAACCACTGGCACAGGTTGCCCAAGAGAGGTGGTAGATGTCCCGTCCCTGGCAACATTCCAGGTCAGGTTGGACGGGGCTCTGAGCAACCTGCTCTAGTTGAAGATGTCCCTGCTCCTTGCTAGACGACTTTTAAAGGTCCATTCCAACACAAACTATTCTATGATTCTATGATTAAAAACAGAAAGTTATAGATGAATTCAGGGACAGCTCCTGCAAGAACTTGCTTACTTTAGTATTTCCCCCACTGTTCAGAGTATCTTCATTCTGATTCCTAAATTGTTTCCCCATTTAGTAGGTGCTTTTGGACTTTTCGAGGCTGCTCAGTGTCCTAACATCTTGACCAACAAAACATTTCTGACCTTCCATCTGCAATTTTTCTTTCTGTGACTGAACTCATGTTTGGCCCTACTGACTTACATTGCTCTGACTTCAAGACTTGATTGTTTCGGTTCAGTATTTTTGGAATGAAACAAAGTGCCTTAGAAAGAGCTTCAACTAATCAAGGAAGCAGCAGACTGCCTGCTTGACAATGCAGGTCAATTGTGAACACATTTTAGCGTTTCTTCACTTTTTCGCCCCAGTGAATTCTGATACCAGTTCAAGGTCTCTTTCTGATTTTTATGGTTCTCCATGAGATTGATTCTACCTCTTTTCAGCAATTATGTTTTCCTCTGCAGAGGTGACCTTCATGACAGATCTGGTCCACTAGAATCAAAAGAATTGTAACAGGAATGGGAAGTAGCAAAAATGAGAGCTTGAACTAGATGATGTAAATATTTATCACGAAATACAAAAAAAAATAGGCTTGAACATCTTGAGGATAAAATGCAAAACTCCAATTTTCTGGATTGGCTTTCATTCAGTTTGACATCAATACATGTAGTCAATAACTTTGTTTTCCTTTTTTGTTCTTCATTGTCTTTATATACCCAATCTTTGTGTGTGAGGTCGTTATTTCCCGAGATGTGACTGGAAGAGCTTCAAACAGAAAACTGAGAAGACCGGTAAATGTTCTAGCTTTGGAAAGTGTTTAGATTAGATGTGAGTAAATACTTCAATCCGTGCTCATACACTGTCTCTCTATACTCCATAATTACCTAGACAATCCATCATTTGTCGGCAGAACTCACACAGGTGAGGCAACCTTGAAAGAAGAGTATCTCTACTTGATTTGATTCTGAAGCCAAACACTCAGCCTGGGCACAGTAACAGGATCTTACAATATAACCATTTAAATGTTTGGGCTAAATAAGATTAGATTTGAAGCCCTAGGTGCTTCAAAAATTTGAATGTTAAAGACAAGTTGCCACAACCAATGTCCCTGGTTTCCTAATACACTAAACACTGTCATAAATATGTAATCTTTCCTGGTAAAGATGATACTTTTGCACCCAAAAACCCTCCAGCAATGACACGTAGTGATTCTGCCATTTCCTTTTAGTTCTATTTTTCATTGTAGAGAGAGCAGCATTTCGTATTAGGATGCAATCTTACATCTAAAGAGACAGTCATAAGTTAAAACAGGTGAAACACACATATGGACTAACCATATGGATGACAGTACCAATTAGTAGAGATTTTGTATTTATTTTTTAGATTTTGAGCACAGGGTGAGACTTGCCTTTTTCCAGCAAGTGGCAAATTTGAATGTGAAATGTCATTAGTGCTGTTTTTCACTAATACAATTTCTTTTCTGAATAACAAAAAACACATCAGTGTTATTTTTAATAAAAAACCCACCCTTTAATTTACATACATTTAGGGTGAAGTAAATGAAAATGCATTATGTTACCACTGTGCTATTGAATAATGAGCCTATAGGGTTCTAAATGGGAAGGAAAGTTGTTTTTCAAGCCCTGTACCCACTGTTCCCTTTACAAAGGTGCCATTGTGATCAGGACACACGAACCGGGTTTCTAACAGTAAAGATCCACCTTCTGGCAGAGGGACCGGGAAATAAAGCGCCC
>NW_010537170.1:13875-36387 GCF_000687285.1 Phaethon lepturus | reverse complement strand
GTTACCGCTGCAGCAGGAGAAGCTGAGCTACCGAAGGAAGGACAGGTGGAACTGGTCCCTTGGCCTTTCAGTGACATTTACAGCCTCTGTGCAAGGACATGCTCTTTTCTTTCTGTTTCTATTTTCTCCAGTTAATCAGGTGACTTGAAAAGCAGCTAGATAAGAGTATTGTTTGCACTGACAACATCCTGATGATACTGTCAGAGGAGATCACAGGAAAATGTTCCTTTTCTGAACCAATAGAGTCATTAGGGAGAGTACTCATCACTTGAGTGCATCTAGGTTAATTACCATGGAAAATCTGGAACCGGCAGCTATAATTTTTCTGAAGAAAGTACTGCTATTTTTACTCCTGGTGCTACAGAATGTCTCTTAAAGTACCTCGCAGGACCTCATTTTACAGTTCAATGGTAAAATAATTTTAGAAATGTAGCTTTCTGGCTGAAATTAGTGGGAGAATACCCATGGAAATTTAATGAAAGTATGAACTGTGAGTTATGTACTGCATGAATGAAATTCATCTCTGTTTGCCAGGACCGATTACTCTCCCTCCCATAAATGAGCAAGCATATTTCTCTATTGCAGTGTCACTTCGGAAAAGAGAGAAGTGTCAGGTTGAGATGAATGACTTATCCCTGCACAGATGTAACGAACTGTCACATGCCTGATTCTGTTTGCTATGGTACATTATGGCATAGAGTAGCCAAAAACCCTCCAGCATGAGACAAACACAGAATGCTGTTTTTGGATCAGCATCAAAGCACACGCAGTTGATGCCCTTTTAGGAAAACAGAAACGTGATGTAGTTTTAACCCACCAGTATTCAATGAGTGCTTACAAACCTGAACAGCGTTCATGATTTTTAAAAAGCCTCAAACAATAAAAGGAAGTCGCTTGAGTGTGCTGAATACTTATTCAACTAATAATTCTTAGAGTACGTCTGCCGTGGTGCCTGTTCTCTAAGGATCTGTGAAAAGGAGTGCATTTTTCAGCTTAATTATCTTTTTTTACAAAATTCTTTGAGGCCAGGCATACTTCGTGGTGTTTGTCTATCTCTGATGCGATAGGCGTGCTATCATATCTGTCCTGTCTATCATGTCTATCATGTCTAACACGTACCATCAAGGCAGAGCAGTCAGTGGAACTTGGAAAGTTGCTTACATCCAGTAGCATAAACAGGATCCCAGGGGAAAATAGTTATCACGGGTTCAGAGTGTGGACAGAGTTAAATGATTAACACAACAAATCTCGTGTACTACCCTCCTTTTCCAATTCACCTTTTTGCCATGGTGAAACTGTAAAAATATTTACTGTAAGACATTCATGAGAACTGTTTTGATTCAGTGATAGTTACTTGGGAATTTGGTCACAGATTTTCTGTTAGATGGTAGTCATTCCGATAGAAATGGGGATTATTTGACTGCACTGTCTTCTGTAAGCAGCTCCCACATATAAATTATGAATGCTTGACCCATTCCACTTAAGTCTTACTGAGGAGCTGCAGTCTCCAATAGATGAAATTCTGTCAAGTTTCGTGAAAATGACAGCCATGTTAAGGAGATATATGCTATAAAGCCAGCTAAACCGTATTATTAGACATCACAGAATCTCCACTGGACAGATGAAGATAAGTCTAGGCTTTACAAATCCTCCCTGGTCACAAAACAACTTAATTTTTTAGAAAATTTTGATTTAGACTCATTTCTAAATCCATGAAAGAACGAGGTGCCAATAACTGTTTCAGCAGGGAAAAAATATTTCTGGTTTCCAAAGCAAACATTTTAGTAATTGCCCCTCATTTATTTGTATTTTCTAATTTGCTTTACATACTATAGGGAATCCTGCAATTACCCGTAGAATGTACTGTCTGTCCCTTCCTGATTGAACTGCCACCTCCCCTACACTTTGTTAGAGCTGCCATTCAATACAGCTCTGATTCAGACTCAAGGGAATAGCCTTGACACAAAGCACTGAAGGCAATATTTGCAGAGAAAAGGGATAATCGCTGAACAGCAGCCTAGCTCCACGTTTCCATGTCCCGTGACCTCTTCTCTCTCTAGCCTTGGCATAAGAACTTAGTATATGTCCCTAGGACTCTGCTGTCCCCTTTCATGATCCCTTACCTGCAGGCGCAGCTTGGGCACACTTCTGACAGGTTAATATACTTCACGTGACGAGAGCAGTGAAAAGTCTGTTTCCACTAAGGTCTCGGAGAAAGACAGAGCAAAGTCTTCCTCTGCTGATATATGCCAAGATCATCGCCTCTAACGGCACACATTTTACAAAATCTGTACTCAGTAAAACAGACTTAAACTCAATGTCTCTTTTTTTTTTTCTTTTTCACTCCATTCAGTATTATTATTCATTCCTAATGATGTTTCTTTTATCTCAGGCTGTGTCAGGTTTCCTAAAATCCCAGTTTCACGTAATTTTAGGAAAAATCTTTGATACAAACCTATATTGAACTTTCCTTAAAAAATCAGTTTCCTTTGTGATGTCCAGCTGCAGGAGCCTTCTTCAGTTAGACGCCAGTATGCAAGCACAAAATTGTCAAAGCAGTGATATGAAAACATAAATTGCATAAAATACTGGTGACAGAATACCAAAGTCACAATTTGACATCTACAATCTGGGTTTTTTTAGCATTATGCTAATAGGACTGTGCTTTTATGCAGTGCTATAGATTTGCATGATGCTTTATAAAGAAAATATCTGACAAGTTCCTGCTAGAGCAGTATCCTACGTCAGGCACAGTAGAGCAGTACACAAGGGATTGTGGATGAGAAGGTGAACACTGTAACAGGAAAAAATAGTATAAACCCCCAAAACCTTATGTAAAAACTGCTGGTTTAATTTAAAATGTTTAAAATATCTGGAATGCAGCTTGGCCCTGTCTCTATCTAGTGAATTTGCTTTGTGTTATCCTGATTTTCAGTAAGATGAGGAGACTTCATCTTTCGGTCTCCTCACTACCTCTACTCTTAGTGGGAATAAGGATTGCCAGAAGTGTGTGTGCACTTTTGTATACTCCTCACTACAGAACGCCCAACCTGGGGGAGGAAAATTGTACATGTGTCTTTATCTGGTTACCAAAGATTATTTGCAAGTGATCACTGCGGCTGTTTTTGCTTGACATGTTGTCTGACTTTCAGAAAATTTCAGCAAAAAACAGCAGCCATGTCATGGCAAGGATGCAACAAAGTTGAAGATTCATGAAGATAATTGCGTTTATATCATAATTACCTACAAGTCAACAGAACATATTTTGTGTGTCAGCTCTTTGCTGGTGCTCTGCTTGTGGCGCTGTGTATGTACACTAGACATGTGTCCCCTTCCCTAGGTCAAGACTGGAACTAAGTTAAAGGAGCACATGAATGCAAACTTTGTGGGTTGTTTCTTGCTGTGCATCGTTCATGCACTGAAAACGCATATTCAAATCTTGCCTACTTTGGCCTTCCACGCTTTGTCACAAGATAAAAAAGGCAAGTCTGGTAAGTAGAATTTGCTAGCAAATCTGTCAGCATATGAGAGAAGCTTAGGGGAGAGGGAGAAGGGAAGCATTAATATTCTCTTGATTTTTTTCCTTTAAAAAAAAAAAAGAAAGAAAGAAAGAAAGAAA
Organism: Phaethon lepturus; assembly: GCF_000687285.1. Classification (NCBI taxonomy): domain Eukaryota; kingdom Metazoa; phylum Chordata; class Aves; order Phaethontiformes; family Phaethontidae; genus Phaethon; species Phaethon lepturus. The sequence goes on along the minus strand of NW_010537170.1, from coordinate 32,768 downwards.
AAGAAGCAGTATAGGGAGAAAAAAAACAAGCAAAAAAGAACGGCCAAAAAACAAACCCCAGAAAATTTCTGGATAAACCTTAGAAATCCTTCTAAATGCTGCAGCTGGGCTTCTTGGGCAGGCAGTGTAACTCCTGTTGTGCATGAGCGGAAGCCCCCGGCCCCAGTGCATCAAGGACCAGTGCGCCAACAGTCCAGCTAGAGAGACCACTCTGCAGAGGTGGTGCATCTTGCACACCGTAACTTCCACAGATCATCGCAGGGGTGTATTTTAATGATAAATACAGTAAAATTATGTTATAGAAATGTAAATGCAAACGTAAATGTAAATATAAGTACGTTGCGTGTGTTTTCATGTGGCTTTTGAGACAAATTTACTTCAGGCCAAATGCACCTTTTTATGAAAAATTTACGTTGGTGAGAAGCTGGTCACACTTAAAAGACTTTTACTGGCCAGCATTACATTCCTTTTACTTCCAAATTCACCTGTGCCAACCACAAGCTTGTTTTGACAATGTAATATTTTTTCTGTGTATCTTTCAGCCTGGCAGAAATCAGCATTGCAGAGAGAGGTGAGACAGGTCAAAAAGCTTATCTTACCTAGTACCATAAATTTTCCCGTGAACAAGGAGTCAAACAAGCCTATGGGCCATTTTTGCAACTTCTATTGTAACAGCTTTCATGGGAATGCTGCACACAATACAATTTGTTTATTTTCCTGACTTTTAGGCATTTCAGTAAAAGTAGCAATTAAATTTCATTGCCTTTGCAGCACAGATCTGTCATTTTCGTAATTCTCGGAATAATGGAAGCAATTAAAACATTTTAATTTTTTAATTACTTCTTATGAACTTCTAGGTCCTCGTTAAGGAAGTCAAAAATGCAACAAATTTGAGGTAATCAATCCCCTATTAAACACCCTCTCCCTTATTTTAATATGCTAATTGTTAGACAACAACATGCTTCTGGACAGCAGCAAAATCTTCTGAGAATGATACAATAAATCTCTGATATGATGTAATATTGCCCTCAACTACTTGTTAACTTTGAATTTATTTATTTATTTATTTATTTATGGTATTAGGAGATGCTAAAAATAAAATCTTATACAGTTAAGTCTATGTATGTGTTTTATTTTAAGATGTTTTTATAATGTGACAAATTTGGCACAGGAAAGCCAGGCCCTACAACGCTCCCTCTAATAATTTTTGCAGCTGAAGTTACTGGAACTTTTTGCCACTGAAGCCTGGTCTGAGCCCTTATAATTGGATAACTTGAAAGAAGCATACGTGTCCTACATACAGGCAGGTTACCTAGGAGAGATGGTAGCAAAACATAATAATTACACGTATCAGTTACTGAGTTATGTTATTGGGAGTCATTGGTAGAAACAATGTGTACAGGATATTCCTAATTATCCCTTCAGCGTGGTAGAATATTTAAAGCACTAGCAGAAATCTGTGCTTCCCCCTCCTCTATTCCCTCTGTCAGCTTCCGCTGACATATTCTCAATTAGTACCACCATAATTCAGCGTATTTGGCCCACAGTATTTTTATGGCTTCTAGGGCAACTAAAGATGTTTTCTGTTTAATAGTAGATGAGAATATATTTGGTTTAATTTTCTTCCAAAATTTTATAACAGGTTGAATTGTTACATGGTTTAATGAGACAATTAGCATCGTCATTCTGTCCTGAAAGTACGGGCGCTTCAAAGCAAAGGTAGCACTTATTATGCCCGCTTCATTGATTGATTGTGTTGAAAGTAGGAACTCACCTCTGACAAAGGCTAATTTGCTGTAAAGTTCATGCTTTCTCTGACAAGCATCTTCTGGATACTTCAGATAAAACTCTTTCCCACAATAAAATCTGAAAAGACTATTCTGTTTCAGAAATATTCTTGTGAATACACCACCAGCACTGTTGCCTGGAGGGCAGTTCCCTTTGACTTGTACTGAGGTTGGCTGTATGTTGTCTCTTATTGTCTATTTTTCCTTGCATCATCAGAAATTATTGCATAATTGATTTTCCAGTTGCTTAAGAGACCTCGAAACAGCTTTTCTTGAGCTTTTCTATTTCAAAGTTCTCAGAAATAGCAAAGTGAAAAAGAAAATGTACAGTAGAGATTATTTTCCTAAAACCTGTTCAACAGGTGGAGCTGTGTGCTGCAAAATAGAGTTCAGAAATTAAATCCGTATGATGAGTTGTTTGTTGAATCATTTTCAGAGTTATAGACAATACTATACCTGTACCAAACGTGTTTTCAAGTTTTAGGAAGAATCTTTCTGCAGTTGCCCTAAATTGAGATAAGAAAAATAAGTCTCAAAAGGGTGGTTGTGATTTTCAGTGTGTTTTGTTAGTGGGCAGAAGTCCAGTAAGCTTTGCTCCACTCTTCCTTAGAAATTTAAGAGTTAATAAATGGAGCTGGGAAATCTTGGATGTCGCACAGCTGGTGCTCAGCATTGTATTACTGGTAAAGCATAATGCTACATCAAATATTTATTAATCAGCGCTCCTTATGACATTTCTTCCCACTATTAGTGAAAGAAGTTTGGGTGACAGGAAACTCACAAAAGACAGTTTAATGAAAGAGATCAATAGATATAGAATATATTATAAAGCATCCTTCTCTCTCTGTCTGTCCCTCCTTCGTTGCCAATTTTGACCAGTGCCCCTTTGAGGGAGAAGAGCAAGATCTCTGACTGTTCATCTGCAGATGCCAATTCTCCTTTCCCCTCCCCAGGAAAAAGGAATGTTTTCCTGGATTTTCTGGTTCCTTTAGAATACACTGAAAATACAGCTTTGGAAAATGAGTGAGCTGTATTAATATCACCCATTAATTCATATCTACTATTACGGGTACATCAGAAGGTGTTTGATTTGCTCATGATAGAGGACGGAGTATGCAGTCCTCAGTTTCTACCCCGCTTTTACAGAGATAGAGGTATTATTTCAGTAACAGCAGATAACATATTATATGCACCTACTGTGACATATAAATGTAGCTAGAAAGGAAAAGGGAGGAGATGATATTCACAGCTGACATGTCAGTTATTTATTACCTGTCCTTTGACAGTGTTTTACCACTTTCATACTACATCTGTTTACAAAAATACACATAAGCATTATCAAGCAGTAAAACGGTGTTCACTAGAGAAGTATTTTTTTCACAACAGGAATAATCTTTTATCACGAGTTAGTTGCCATTCTTTAATCTTTCAGGAGTTCTTCTTCACCTCATCAGGAATTTTTTTCCCTTCATTAGTGCACACTGTGCCAGATTTGCTCGCCTTTCCTCAGGCTAATGGAACTTGTGAGATTTCTTGGAAATACATCCCAATGTGACAAGGGCACAGAACTGTGCCTTATCATTTAATCCTCTTAATTACCTCCCTTTATTAGATTAGGTACTTACCTAATCTTCAGAATTGTATTAGTTGAACATGCCACAGTTGGAAAGCTTTACTCACGCTGGGCAAGGAAAGAATGATTTAGGTACCTCAGTTGTATTAAGATGACCAGTGCTCCTCTTTTCCCAATAGGTTTGGATTTATAGACTTGCACAGTTTTGGAGTTTTAGGTTCCTTTTGGGTTTTATCTTACAATGCCAAATAATATGACCTATGAGAAGGTCCTGTGTAAGAGCTGTGTAAGCATACAGCAACCAAAAATCCAGTTGTAAACTGCTCGGGCAGGCAGTGACAATGACCAGGTAGCTGGACGGAGTGTTGCAGTTGAGTGACAAGAGCTCTTGCATGCATCAAGGTGGGGGTTTTTTTCGCTAGAGAGGAACAATTTCTAGATGATTCCTTTGAGCTTGCTAAGACAAGTATTGCTATGGGCTGCATTAACCTATAACAACTGCCAATGGTGAGCATTTAGCAACCAGCCCTCCTTTAAGCTGACCATAAAACAGGACCAAAGCACATGTCCCTATCCAACAGACCATTTGAATATTTGAATATAGGGCTTCATGAAGTATTGTTTGAATGGGTGTGAGGAGGAGAGATAGAGAGAAGACATGGCATCAACCAGGAAGAGAAATCCTAGACATAGGCCAGATGGACCTAGAGAAACATTGAGATACATCTTTTTGGTCTGGGAGGTCATCAAAATGGTACTGAGCCTGGGAGAGAGACAGCTGCCTTCAAATCTCCCACCTCTCCTGACTTGGGGAGAGCAGATTTAGACTGCTCTGTGTAACAGGTAAAGGCCTGCATCAAAGAAATGTTTGAATCAGTCTCACGCACTTGATTTCTGAGACTGTTATAATAAGTTGTTGCACTTGTAAGACAGCTGCCCTCAGCTCCCATGTAAAGACACATCATGATGGTGTTGTCCAACACCAGACGGGGGCAACTGTGTTGTCCAGCAACGAAATGAGCCACTCCACTGGTTCAGAGATGTCTTCCTACTCAGTTAGAACATCTGCTCATGTGATTTCTTACCATGAGTACATCTTTAAACTGGTTACCACTGCGTAAAATAGCTGTACGTCTTTGCTAGCAAGGCTCTACTGAAGTTCGGTTCACTTTTTGGCTTTAATTAAAACAATAAGCTTCCAGGACATTTCTTTAAGTTGATGAGAATGACTACGTAGACTAAGTTACAGTTAGAAGGAGATTCATCTGAACAGTAGAGAAAAAATAATATTCCTTTTCTGTCTTCTTTTTCTTTGTCAGTATTTTGCCCAATTTTTCTTTCAAAATAAATGTACTTAGTAGTGTACTTCTCTTTTGACCACCAATTTTATATAGTTACCTGGAGCAAAACTGTAAAATTTGATCAGCTAAATTTTTTCTCATTTTTCCCGGGTAATTTATAAGTAAATTGCATTCGTTATCATGATGTCTGGTCTTTGCTTTCTATGATTCCAAGTTCCTTGAAATGAAATGGTCACCTAAAAGAAGTTAAAAAAATCACAGTGAAATTATAGGCTGGGTCACACAAATTGAGTGTATGGGTTAATCCCAATTTTTAAAAAAATCATTTTTAGCCATCTTCTCCTAGCATGTCTCAGTATAAATAGAAAAGATCCACTGAACTGTGCAACCTGAGATTGCCTTTTGCAAATTGAAGCCATACTGGCAGAAAAATGAACTAGTACCCACTTTTGCAGGACTGGCAGTTATTTGAATGAAACTATAAAATCACTTGTGAATCTGGTCTGAAAAAGTGAAATGTTTCAGAAATGCTGTAACAAATAATTTTGAAACTCCTGATTTTCTGAGGTTTTTTCTTTCTTTCTTCTTTTTTTTTTTTTTGGGCCAAAACTGTCAACTGAATGCAAGTTGCAAATACTCTTAACTTGTCAGAAACTTTGTTCAGAGTCATTGTTATTTTTTGGTCATGAAAGTGGTTTGCTCCTTCAAAAATATCTAAACTTAAGTTTTATCCAGTGCTCTTATTAAGAGTGTCATAGTTATTTATTTGGAATTTATTCCATTTCCATACAGGAACTTGGATTTTCATATAAGAAGTTGGACTGGGAATGAAATAAAATCTAAATAAAAGATGATGTCTTTTTAATTTTTTATTGAATTATCAGTCTGTTTTTCCCGAATTAAGAACTTTGCTTATTACTAGATTCTATTGTGGATAACCATCACTTACACTGATAGGGTTTTTAATTATCATTTCAGAGTGAAATGAGCATTTATTATAGTACAAAACAGGAGAAAAAATCACTAAGCAACACCATCATCTTTTTTTTTATTGATTAGCTTAAAAGGTACACCCATCATAACAAGAAAAAGTAGTGTGGAGAGCACAGTTGAGTTCAAACGCATATGGTATTAATCTCACATAATGAGCATTGCTTCAATTGGCAGGAGAAACTACACTAAATAGATGGTAAGCTACAATTGGCTTCCTAAAAAATCATGGCCCTTGACTTTAATGTGTCCTCTGCATCGGTTTCTTATATTTAAGAATGCTTATTATTAGGTCTTCTTGCTGTGCTCTCCTCAGTTCCATGCTACTAATTGGTTGCGAGTGGGTCTGGTGTTCTCTAATACATCCCCCCTCTGCTGCCGCTAAGTCTGCTGGAATTGCCACCACCCACCGTCCTCCCAGCGCTGTAACAACTGCACTTATTACACCATATAATATCCCTTTTGTAGTATTTTCCAGTAATCCCTCCGAATCCACAAAATATTCTTGCTGAGATTTTGGCACTGGTATTCATCTTATGTGCCTGATATTCTTATGGTAAAATTAAAATTAGCTAAATCATTTTTTTTCCTCTCTGCTTAGCGGGTTTTAATTTTGTTGATGCTAGAATATAACTTCTTTTGCTGCATTCACTGATGTCCGTGTCTCTGGACATGAGTATTCTGTCCATTCTGCACGCATACAGCGGCACGCGTGTTTGCGCAGGTGTGTGTTGAAGAGAATCTTGTAGGCCATGAGCGGACCTTTAAACACGTGTTGGTGCGGCCAGGTGCGGACAGATACGTGCTCACCGGTCTGTTTTGCAAGCTGGCCGCGTGGCCAGAGGGGTTGGTCAGCTTGGGCACGGTGCTTGCACAGCTATACAAGTCATGGGCTAGAGCTTGCTCATATCCAGCCAGCTGAGAGCAAAAGCAACACAAGGCAAATTTGTACATCCAGATGTACCCCCAAATCTTCTCAAAAGCACTGTTTGTGGAATCTTCCCCTTCCTTCGGATTGTATCATGTGCCAGGCTGACAAAATTTCCTGCTGTACCTAACTGAATTGTAAGATTTGTCAGTCAACACAGGGGGAAAAAAAAAAAAGTAAATTTCTGGTCTGAAGGTAGGATAAATTTCTTCCTACATCTTTAACTTGAGCCTTTTTTCCTTGCTGGCAAATCAGTGTTGTCTGCTCTGAGCTGTTGTGTCTCCTTGCCACTTTCCCCTCCAGCTGCTGCCTGCAGCCGTTCTCTCAGCCGACCGCAAGAGATCAAATTAACGCACCGCGGAAGCCGTGGCTCCCAGCTAATGCTTTGTTTCATCTGTTTTGGGGAGCAGTTGTGATCAAAGCTAGTAGGTTTGTAAGACAGCGACCACTGCCATCGCCACGGCAATCAGGAAGCCAAGCCCTGTGCCGTCCTATACGTGCCACAGAACACGGGCATTTCTTCTCCACCATGGTGTCAATGAAGCTGGGGCACTGAGCTTTTAGTGAGAACTGTAAAAGCACCATGCTAAAATTGTATGTTTCATAAGAAGATGTGGAAGAAAATGGTCAGTTTGGGCACTTTGAAACAATTTTGATTTAGGACCTGAAGAGAAGGTTCTTAGAACTACCACTGCGGTGTTGACCTGCATGCAGCGTTGCTCTGTGTCACCTCCAAGTAATTTTTAGAACTGGCCAGAACTTCTCGTTTGTTTTTCATGGGAAATGTTTCCTCTTGCTAAGATTTCGCTTCAGTGTGGATTAGAAAAATGCCAAAATTTCATTCTGAAAATGTTTCTGAGGTATTTAAGTCATTTCTTGAAATATTTTGCTTGGATAAGAATGAAGCATCGAATCCTTAATAAAATGAAGCATTTTGATGACTTCCTATCAAAGCATATTATTAAATAATACATACCCATTATACATTTCTGTGCTTTCTGGTATTTTTCTGGCAGTGTTGACCAGCGCTAGACATTGCTAAAAAGATTACTGTAATCACTTCTGGTTCCTCAAGATTACACATGTCCCCACCACACAGAATTAAATGAGGTACCTCCTGGTGTCTGTTGAAATCTGATGTTCCGCTAGGTCTAGTGACTGCAAAAAAAATTTAAATTATGGAAAGGATATGTTCTACATACATCTATAAAACATATTCCTTTTACCGTATAACTTCTTTTTCAGTATGTAAGTTTACTCAGAGCTTTCAATAGATTTTTTTTACATCAGTTAACACAAGCAGTCTATCATGGCAAAGAACGTGCAAAGTACGACACCAAGAACAAAATGAAGGCATTTTTAGTTTTTCACTGAAGGATAGTTTTTAATACTATATTTTTTGTGTGCTAAGTACTCCGTATAGGCAGAGTATTTTGTGTTCTCTTAAAACAGTTCTTCTTCTGATATGTTGACATTTTCACTGTGGAACACGTTCCTGAATTTCCCTCATTTAGCTCACGAGGTTACAAGAAGCTTTCAGCCACCAGCTGGAATCTCTGTTGAGAAGGAAAAGTTGTTTCAATCTTCAGTTCATCTTTCACAACTTGCTCTGCAGAAAATTGTAGGAATGACTCTTAGCACCTTCGCATCTTGCAGGACGCTGACACAAACATGCACTTAGCATGAAGCACACTAGTAATGGTCCGGAATTCAGGAGAACTATTCGCATGCTTCCTCAGGCAGGTGCTAGAGCCCTTCATTGGACGGGGGCCTAGGAAATTTCCACTGTATGGTAGAGCAGTGTACAAACACTTTGTTCCACTGGGTCATTTATAATTGCTTGTGTACAATCTTTAAATCTTTTTTGCTTCTGTAGATTACATTTGGTGTCCTTGTTCACAATCATGGAGGCAAATTTTTTGTGCCATTTGTACCCTCTCAAGGATGAAAGACAGAGGAAGAAAAGGGTTTTTTCTGTTCTGAAGTCATCTCTGCTATTGCCTTTTCAACTGCTGTAGCATATATGTGATAAATTACAGAAATTAGCAGTGCTGTCCTTCCTTGGTGATTACCTCATACTGTAGCTGGCTGTGACCAACCTCTGATCAAGGAGTAGCTTGTAACAACCTAGAGCTCTGAGCTTCTGTGCTGGCCCTGTCCTTCTATTCCCGCACCAACAGCACATCGCCCACTCTCTTACTCCTGCAGACTGACTGACAAGAGTATTTCCTTCTTTCTATCCATAGAAGTGGTGGAGGCCTTCTCAGATTCAAAAAGAGACTTAATCATCAGCGTTCAAGGTAATTAATTCATGGATTGCTGAGTTGATCCCCTTCAATGTTCACCTTCTTCCCTCTGCAGACCTTAAGTTGTGGATATGCTCTGAGGTTACCAAAGAGCAGGCACTGACAATAATGTTGTTCCGGCCACTCACAGTTATGCACTGAATTTATCTGACCAAGTTGGCAGCTTGATCATCCTGGTGTCATTACGTAGTCCCTGCAGAAAGACTGAGACTGCCCCATGTCAGTTTGCCATCACCATAGGTATTACTCTATGCGTAGGCAAGCTAAGGAAACTAGCCAGCTACCTTACTCCTTCAAAGCTCAGCTAAGTGTCTAAACCTGGGTGCTGCAAAAATTCTCATTAATACTAAGTTAGTCTGGATATTTCTCAGAGATGCTTCCAGCTCTCAGCAGATTCAACCAGAACTAGTTACACACAGGTTATATTTTCTAACTTTCTTTGCAAGCAGGATGGCTATAATTTTTCTTTTGCTGTGAAAATTTAAATTTGATGAGGATGGATTCAGCTACCCAGCATGGACCTCTAATGTTATGTATTTCAGGTGTGTGAGTTTGGCCAAGATATTTGCAGTAGGCTGGCCGACGTGACTTGGCTCCTGTAGCTGATTTGTACCCTTATGGAATGGCCTCTGGAGGCTGAGGCGGATCTCACAGGAGGTCTATGTTTGTCAGCCATATCTCATCTCCAGTGACTCCAGGAGGAGAAGCTCTGGTTGTAATTCCATGCTGTAATATGCCCCCAGCAGTGCAAGACACTGTGTCCAAGCCTGCATATTGTTGTGCTCTGTGCTCTCCTCCACACCCATTTTGGAGTTGGCAAATGACAAGCCCAACCTAATGCTTCATGAAGGTAGAGGGGACACTGTGAAGGCTGCTGTGTTTGTACCTTAGTATGGGGAGCATATTCAGTGGGAATTCGTGAATTACCTCTCTGACAAAAAAAGCCTATACAACAGCACTTAAATGAATATTGCTGCTGTCTGCTAATGAATGCTAAAAAAATTGTCGGAGAACCGTCTGTAGCATTTTTAGGTTTATTTGCAGTAAGAGTAGTTTGAAGGAGACATCACTCTTTTTACACCCACAGTCATGGAGTGAGACCATGAGTAAACAACTCTGATTCACTGGTACACTTATCTGTTAACAATAAAAGTTTGGAGGTTTTTTTCTGTATTTATTTGGAGATATTAAAAATCTGCCATCTTTCAGGGTCTTGGATTTGCTATAACTAATGTCCATTTATATTGCCTCTCCGCCATGCCCAAAAGCTACCTCTTAAAAGTATGGAGCATCACGGGAAGTAGCCAGCTTGCATATCTGTTCTTTTTGTCAGTGAATAGAAGTGTCTTTTAAACCTGAAGTCTGTCGGCGATCTCACGCCTGTGAATTAGCATGCAGAGCTACACGAGCCTTGTGGTGGAGGCAGCGGAAGAAGCCGGCATTGGGAAAGAGCGGCAGCCGGCGAGGGAGAGGGCTAGCTGCAGGAGGAGGGGTACACAAAAAAAGATAATGGAAAGCAGCTTCCAAAAGGGAGGGAAATGGGAAAAAGAAGGGCAGCAGCAACACTGGAAGGGTGAAGGTGAAGAGGGGAGAACAGCTGCTTTTCCCCCTCGTATCCTGACTGAGTTTTTCTCTGAAATGCCCATGTTTTTTGAGCATATTGATTCTGTGACCCTCTTTAGCTGTTTGAACTCTCTATTGGAAAGAATCAAATTCAATCCAAATCTGTTTCTGGGATCTGTATTATTTTGCATTCCCTTGAGGTCTGAAGGAAACAGAAAAGACAAATGGTGTGATAATCACAGACCACACAAGAAAAAAACCAAATAGGGGTGAAACAGCCTGGGAGAGAGGTCTGATTTTCAGGGACTGCCAATGTGATGATCAAATTTCTTCACATGTGATTTACGATGTTTTTCTGAGCTCTGCAGTGGTAATAATAAAAATGCAGTTCTTTGGGACATGGAATTGACTGATTTGTTTCAATTATTGTTTTCAGCACACCTTTCATAGCACCAGAAAAATCTTTTTTGTTCTAAAAAAGCACACAAAGGTAGAGCCTAAAACTGAAAAGAAGGTGTTGGAAAGACAAGAACAGGGTCAATAATTTTAAAAAACCTGCAGACATATACAGTACCATTAACAAATTTTAGCTCTTTTACTTTTCCCAGGCAAGGTACTTCTCCCATGCATTTTGCTGGAGGTCTGTTTTGGCACCTTTGGATGACGACTCCTGAAGATGCACTTATAACTTACTTTTTTGCTCTTGATTGCCTGTGGGACGGGTGGTGCAATTTGTATCGGTGAAGGGCTTTCTCCACCTGAAGTCTGAGTCCTTAGATCCCACCGTTGTACTATAGTATCAGTCTGTGCAAAACAACTACTTGGGAATGCCACCTGAACTTGGGTACCTCAGTACTGCCACGAACTGTAACTGATCCAGAGAGGAGTGAACTCCTATGGAACTAAAAGACATCAGCATAGCAATACTATTTAAATGTGAGCGCAGTGTAAATAACAGAATGTTTCTTGGAGAGAGGGACAGTCGAAAGAAACTATACTAACTGGGAAAGGGAAATGAATGTTGGTTTAATTGGCTACTTAATGATTATCTGTTTTCTTCTTCTTCTTTTTCTTCTTCTTCCCTTTTTTAATCCAAACAGAAAGGTTAATCTAACTATACATTTAAGGCTTTTAAAGGCTCCATTACAAGACTTATTATGCTAAAAGAAACATACCTGGCATGCTGCAGTTTTCTAAATGTATCAGCGATGCATGTAATGATTCACTTAAACCATCATGGTCAGAATTCTTTTACATTATTTCTATGTAAATTGGATGCTTCACAATTACTATAATATGTGTGAAATTCCACTTATTATTTCTTTTAACACGGAAACTTTTATCACTTAACTTCAACTCACTGGACAGAATATTTGAACCATTTGCAGTCATTAGAGCATTTTTGTTTGGTCAAAACCCTTGTGGGATTATACTTTGGAAAAATAGCATGAATTACATTCAATGCAACTGAATGGCAATTTTAGATATATAAGGGGCATCGGGAGTGCTCGTCATTATACTTAGAATTCAACATTATATTTTATCTGTTATGGACTTGTTTTTACATTTGTGTCTTTTATCTTCAAGAGACTTACTTCAGCATGTAACACTAAAAAACCATAATCCATATAGAAAGGGCTATCTGGTGAAGTACGTCTACCTTTCAGTGTTCTAGAGGACCAATCTGAAATACTAGCTTGGGTCACAATTTTTTTAGTTTCACCTTACTAGTCAGAAGATATTCTCCTATATCCTAGGAATCACTGGGTGAACTGGTGCAGCAGGAAGTCTCCTCTAGTAAAACTGAAGGTGACGTTCTTCTTTGCTACTCTTGAGGCTTGGCGCAGGGTCTCTCAAAACTTTCTGAGATTCGCACCCAATCCACATCAGGACAAAGAAGGCAGAAGAGAAAAGAAAAACTTCAGAGCACCCCATAGCCTCATAATCCAGGCAATTAGTTGAACTGTAGGAAACTCTGTTTTGAATGTCTGCTTTGCCATTCTCCCGCAGGCAAACTAGCCTACCTTCTTGGCTGTTGGCTCTCCTGGGTGGATCTCCCTGGCTACAGCTGTTCGTTGGAACAGGGACTTGAAGTCAGATGCCTTGAGATTGCCCTGGGAAGTATTATTTACGGACTTTAGAAGAGCTCTATGATGACTTTTGGCACTAGAGAGAGGTAGCAATCTAGAATAGCCAAGAGGTTTTGCAGAAGGTAGTGCAGCTGAATGTCTCATGCTTCAGAGTGGTAGGACCCTGATTTTTGCTATCCTGGAGACCTTTCCTCAATGCTCTTTCTTCCATGATCTTCCAGCCCAAGTACATTGACCTGTCATTTTGGAAGAGCTAACATTTTCTGTCTCTTCTTCTTCTGGCTTTAAGCCTTCTCAATCTGTTTCTATTTTAACCACACTTGATAACATTTTCCAGAAGAGAGTTAACTGAAATTAGTAGATTTTAATAAGGCAATGGTGGTGGGGTTTTTTTCTCTGCCGTGTGAAGGTGCCATTTTTGAAACAAACTGATGAGACAGATTATGATCTCATCGCTCTAGCTTTTACTCTAGTAAACTCTGATTCTCACCCCTCAGCGATGCTCTCTTGTTTTAAGTTGAGTGAAAACGCCTCCGGTTAAAAATACACATCCTGATTCGAAGGAGAAGTGATGCACCGCCCCCCCCCCACTGCCCTTCCACCACTCATTTCCAGAAAGACGTCTACTTGAGCTCATAGAACTGTAGGCCTTTAATTTCAGCATCAAAACACAGAAGACACTTTAAAAACACGGCTTTTCACAGAAAAGGTGAAGAATCATACCCTGGGCCCTGGCATGGGTGTCATGGTGTGCTGAGTTCTTTCCTTAGATTTAACACTCGAGCCTCTGTGGCTTTAGGCAAAAAATCTTTGCCTCAGTTTCCTTTCAAGCAAAAGCATTATACAAGGTGATAAAAGCTTTCTTTCCTTTTGACGTGACAGGTATCTGGCCATAATTTTTTTTCTATTACTTAGAAAATTCTTTGATTCTCTACAACACAGATACACACAGTGAAAAATAAGTTTAATATAATTAACATAGTTCTTTTTCTTAATTTCACATAAAAGCATAATTTTGTATTTGAATTTGTATTTGCATTACAATTTTTGGCTAATTATTTTATCAAGTGGTTTGAAGGAGATACATTGAATTTTCTACTTTGTTTTTTTGTATGTTTTGTATCTTTCAATTTAACTTAATTAATATCTGTAATATGTAAACAAATATCTATAGCTACATATGTTGCACATACTGCATATTCTAATGGTAATTTTTAAAGTATATATTTAAAGTTTATGGTGCTAATAAAATCCAGAATAGATTAAGTCAAACAGATTTTTTAAAATGCCCCCTACCACTCCTACACCTTAGCTGCTGTGCGTTTTTATGGCATTATTTTAGATATACACATACGCATTTTTAAATGAACTATTCTTCTAAATATTTGCTTTCTCTATTCATTATGTTTTTACCTCACTCGTTAAAATGCGGAATGAGTGCTCACTTCAAATTTTTCTTTTGAAACTAAGCTACCTGGGAAATACAGCGTGGTATATCTCTCCGCAACGCAATCATCATCTATTTAAATAGATGATATACTTAAAAATGGTAAAGACTTAAGTTTCATCATAACTCACATTGCAATTAATGACTCACGGACGTTGGTTTGGAGGACAGAGGCTGAACAGTGCCGTTACAGAGAATAAGCCACTGGCAAGTCAGGCAATTCACTGAGGACAGAATGATTAGCCACAAGGAGCACTTACAATGTGCACTGGTAATTTAGGTAATTGTATTGCAGGGTTTGTAGACCCATGAATTACAGAGATCTTTTTAAAAATATATATCGCGCAATGTGAACATAACCTGAAGCAGACACCAGGAAGAATCAGCTATCGAACAATTCAGATAAGCTAAAGCATCACTGATGTATAGTATTTGGAAAAAAACATGTGGAAGGTAGCATGTGATGAAACGCTAGCGTATACATTTACCATAAGAACTTCTTCAGTAGGATGTTAGGTATTTAAACACCCCAAAAGACATAGATTTCCAGCAGAAAATTAAAAGCAAAACAAAGAATGGGGGAAAAACCTTAAGGAGGAGGTGCTTTCTTTGGAATACAATGTTAGATTGATTTATATTATCGTTTTTAAATGTATGATACGGTCACACCTAACCTAGCAAAAAACCCCCTTATATTTATTTCCTTTTTTGCACTGCATATTTTCAAAGACCTCCTATAGTTAACATTATAATATAGTTAGTTGCTACAAATAATCTGCACTGATTATAGGAAAACTGTCAGTGTCTGTTCAAGGTCTGAAAAGGCTGCAGCAAATAGCTTTTCTCTTTGCCATGGAGACTGGGGTCTGTTTTTACGGTTACTCTGGTAACCAAAGCCTTTCTGGTGCTAGTCCTTTTCAGTTACTTTAGCTATTAAACCCTCTGGTTGAGACAAAAGGAAGGCGGTATGCAGACACTTCCCCATAAAGCAAATCTCAGGGTTAAAATTGTGCAAAACTTGTAATAAAAGAAGTAAAAGCAGCTTCTAATCAGCTGGTTACACTGTAGCTGTGAGGTGTTTGTGTGCTTGCCTACATGTGGGAAGCGATGGCTTGGTATGTTTGCATTTTAATCTGATTATTACAGGACTAGAAAATGGATTAGGCGCCTTCAGTCCTCTTTCAAGGAACCGGCTCTCTCAAATGTGTGAGACTCAGCGCAAAAGGCATCCGTTTTCAGAGTTATCGGTCGGGGGGATTTTTTTTAAGGTGAGGATTCTGACATTGCTTGGGGTGACAGGTATTAAAATAATTTAGAGATTACAGAATGCCGTCCCCAGAGTCATGGGTTTGTTATGTGGCATTAACGAACCTTCACAGGGACTGGGACGCTTTAGAAAACAAAGTCAAAAAACGGATGCTGGCCTGAAAGCTTGTTATCAACACGATAATAAATGACCCAATTCAGTGATCAGTTTCAAGAAGTTGATTACAGAAGATTGGCAACAGCAACCACAAAAAGATAGAAGGCTGAGTTGTAAAATATTTAACGGCTAAGATGGTAGTAAGTGTCACTTTTGCTTGGAATTAGTAAGTGTAGGCAGGTTCCCAAATTATCTTGTTTTTCAAAATAGTAATGTTTTCACCTTAGGCAAGGGCTTATTATGGCAAGCTTTTACCCTCCCTGCACATTTTGGTTTGAGCTTTCTACTCCAAATAAAGAGGATTTTTCTCTGGAAGAAACAGCAGACTAAATAGACCACAAATAATATGCTTCACAACTGAACAATCCATTCTTGCTTTAGCATGGTCAAACTAAGTAACTCTAAACACTGCAATACCCATGGTGATAAACCACTTTTGAGCTGCAAAGTATTCAATTATTTTTCATTTGAACTATTAAATGTGTCACACAGAAATTCCCCATTGCTGTTTTCACCCACATAGATTACTATGTTTTTAAAAAAAGAATAACTTTGTCCTATCAGAAGACAGTTCAAACTAAAACACTGCAGAATATAGCAACTAAATTAAGATCAACTGGTATTTGTTAACAGAGAGGAAAACACCTGCAATATTAAAAAAACTAAAGTATCTGTTCACCCATAAATTAAGTGCAGGATCAGAACACTGGACTGATCTCAGTTTAATCAGATTTCTGCATTTCAATAGGGAATGCTCATTTAAATGTATAGGCATAGTATTAAAGTGGTAAACATAAGGTTTTCTGAGGCCACTGTTTGATGTGAGCATCACTGCTAGAAAGGGCAAGTACCGATTCCTGATACCAGGTGTGCAACTGATAACCAGGTGCTGCCACGCTAAGAAATAAAATACATTAAACACCCTTTTCGTTCCATTTTCTGGAGAAGACAGGTGTCATAAGGAGAAGGGGAGAAACATATGTCTTTGAAATGGCTGGAATCAGAAGGAAGTTGACTATTTCTGGACTTGCTGTAGTTACTGGTCAAAAGAACCTGTGGACATTTGTGCTGAAAATGGATCCCACCATTTCAGCCGGTTTTGCACACTGTTTCCAGAGCCAGTGGGTTCATGCGAAACTTTTGGACAAATCTGTCCCCAGCCTTTTTGCCGCCTCAGATATTTTCCTGTTTTCAAAGAACTGGATATGAATTATTATTCGTGATAAAAAACATTGATCGTGCATATTAGTCTGCGTGAAATAATCCAGACCTGGAAACCAGGTAGAATGGAGGACGGCAGGTTTCTGACAAATGGTCATATGCAATCACTGAGCTAAACACAGCAAGCCCTTGGCAGAGGAAGAGTTTATCACCACGTTTGTCACTAGCCTTTCTTACTAATTCCTTGTGTTGATACTTGATGTTCCAGTGAATGCTCTAACCACAACCTCTTTCTCACACCCACATTCAGCAAAGCCCATCAGAAGTGGCATCAGGTGAGGTATCCGGGATTCATGCCCCCCGTCAGGTCCCCCATAGGGTGGAAACGCTCTCACGAGCCAGAAAATCAGCCTTCTCTTTACCTGGGGTGGCAGGCAAAATGAGGACCAAGCTCTGACCTGCCAGCTTTGGTTTCCCATTCCTACGCCCAGGAATGATATCCCTACAGCTCCCCTGCAAATCAGTTACCCAAGGCTAACGCTGTGGGCAGTCCCATCTCGTGTGGGAACCCTCTCTGGCTCACGGGTGGGGATCTGCTTGCACAGCACTGCGTGAATCACGTCCGCCAAGTGCCTCGTCCTCATCCTCCTCCTCGTCCTCTGCAGGGCCAGGCACAGAGACCTGCAAACTATTGCTTTTGCCCTTTCTGTAGAGGGGGACAGAGACCCTTACTGCAAATAGTGCACATGGCGACTGGCAGCCTGCCGTCCTTCATGGCATGTTGCCTGCAGGGGAAAAAAGTCATTATTCCCATTTTACAGCAGGGAAAGCTGAGATCAAGGCTATGACAGCTAAAACCAGAATTTAAACATGAGTGCTGGGATCCTAACCTGCGTTGAACTGAAAACCTCATATCAAAGGGCTTATACAAAGCCCTCAGCTACGCTTGAGGCACATTTGTCTGGGTTAAAAGCATTTCCGAAGTAGAGCTAAGCAGTTCAGATTGAACTGAAAGCCCACTTGTGTGTCCTAGATCACACATCAAATAGTTCAGATGATGTGCCAAAACTGAAACCACAAGATATGGTCGTCTAACCCACAGGTAAATCATACACAGGGAAACGAGGAGGATTTATTGCTTTTGCACAGAGGTACTGATACAGAGAATGGCTGGAGTGGCACGCTCATCTCCCATGAATGAGCAAAAACTTCACAGTCATATTTGATCAGTGCGTACCTGGAATGCTTATCCCAGGGAAAGCTGCTCTATCTTACTCATTTTATGTCTTCTTTGAAAATTACTTTTGTCAAGCGAAAACTAGAGGTCTCTTTTCCAAACCTTTCACACTGGCTTAGGATTGTGCACAAGTGCCCTCAAGGATGATCTGTGGCAAAGCTCCCATGAGCCTTCCAGCCCCGCTCCTCTCTTGTAGGATTAAAAGCCGTGGGGCATAAATACTTGACCTTCTGTGACTTCTGGGAGTGCAGGGATTTCTGGGGCATGACAGAGAGGAAGCTTTGGGCTGTAAGATTTTAGAGAGGACATCTTTTAAAATGAATGTGTGATGTCCGAGAGGGGTGGAAATGGTAATGAAAACAGAAAAAAATACCTTTACTTGTGGAAAAGGATATTAACAACGACTCAGCACAGTGACAAGCTGCTGTATGTTTTCTGTTTTATATGTCTCCCACAACCAGGTACATGTTCTGTCCTCATACTGTTGCACAGGATGGTTGGGGGAATTGGCCCACACTTTTCAGGTCATTTCTTGGCTGTACCAAAAAACTGTCGTGTTACAGAGTGATCGGCAATGCAACTATAGAGTAGTTTCAAGGAAGCCATGTCCACCTAAAACTGCATTTCACCATGAGCTCTGTGTAATATACTTATACTTATACTTGTATAAGTACAGGCAACTTTTAAAAAACATCTTTACAACAGTCTCATAAATGAAATGGTGTGCTGAAGTATGATTTAACAGTTGTAAAATCAGAGCCTTGAAGATATTTGCCCAAGATGTCTTGCACTGCTTTGAAAGCCCTGAAGCATAACTCCCGAACCTGCTGCCCATGTGGGACTGGACACATCATTTGACGTCTGCAATGGACAGTTACCTCCTCTGTGTAACAGGAAAAAGTGATTAGGCCCCAGTTTTGCCAAATCCAATGTGCAGAAGAAGTCTAAAGTGGAATTTTAGCAATTAGAGCTTTTTTCAGTAGGTTTATTCAAGCGGACTCATGATTGGTTTATTCAAGCGAACTCAAGCCTTACACATACGGGTACTGTGCAGAACCATTCTTTGCAAGTTACCAGGCAGCGCTCA
>NW_010537170.1:5232-13864 GCF_000687285.1 Phaethon lepturus | reverse complement strand
GGAAAGATATGATTAGAAGACCCATTTTCTCTGGCTGTCAATCTTGTGGCCTTGCTTCTGTTGCCTAAACCGAGCCAGGTAGAACCATTTGAGACAACTCAGTTTGTCTGAGACATACTCATGGTCCCGGCAGGTACAATGCAGGAGATGGAAGACAAACACTGCCCTGGACCAGTGGCTGAAAGCCAGACTGGAGACCTTCACCCATCTCAAACACGGTAGTTGCTTGTTGAGGCAAGTAAGGCAACTGTTTAGGCAGCTAAATCAGACATGCAGATGATCAGTAGCAGGAACAATCCCCGTCACTTTTGCAGAAAGACTCTCTCAGGTAGCTCACAGGATTTTTCTTTAAGAACAGATCACAATTGAGTAAAAAAAAAAATCCTGACTTAATTTTTTTATCCAAACACCCTCAAAGCATTCTTTCAGAAAAAAATGGGTAAATTTACTTTAGGAAAATAATTTTATAAAGTTGTTCTAGTTTCATGGAAACTTTATCAATAAGCATCTGACTTTCACCTTCTCTCCTTCAAAACCAAAACAAAATCAGCCTCAACCTGATTTGCTTTTAAACATTTTATGCCACCCTCATAGTAAATTACATGAAGCCTTGCTGAGGAGCTACACGGTCAATAAATGTGTCACTGCCATGAATCAGTACATTAGAACAGTTAAGACAGGTTTCAGTGTAGTGTGGACTGAAGTATCATTTAAATGTTTTTAGTTTCTACACTTCCTGGAAAATATACTCTTTTATTTTTACTTGTTACATTTAGAAGAATTTTTTCTATGCCATTAACAACTCAGATAGTCACACAGTTGATGAAGTTACTTCTTAAATTGTTCATGTTACCCTGACAATTTTTAATTCACCATCTCCCAGCATCTAGCCCTTGGCCCAAGCCTGGCAGACAGCTTCATCGC
The DNA here is from genome assembly GCF_000687285.1 of Phaethon lepturus. Taxonomy (NCBI): domain Eukaryota; kingdom Metazoa; phylum Chordata; class Aves; order Phaethontiformes; family Phaethontidae; genus Phaethon; species Phaethon lepturus. Next base: position 12,940 of record NW_010537170.1, on the reverse strand, counting down.
AAGCATCGTAATTGTTTTTTCTTTCTCACAGCCCCTGAATGCTAGAGTTATATGGCTGTATGAGGTTCTCAAGCTTTCATCAAAACAATACTTTTTCTGCCTTTCATTTGCATAGCATATTTCAAAAAATGCCATTTAAGCGTGACAGAGATTTACAAACAATACACATGAATTAAAACTGATGGAATACTTACGACTACTTTTTCAAAGCCTTCTCAAGATTTCATGGGCAGTCGTGTTTGTATCACTGTTGAGTTTGACCTTGCCTGCTGTTGACAACTGGTTCCCTGCTGTACATACTTTAGGGCTTTATCCAAGCTCGTGGTAGGCAACTGAGGTAGGAAACTTTCTGCAAAGTCTAAATTTCCATTGGGAAACAGAAAACCATGCTCGCTTGGGGGAGTTCGTTTAGCTGAGCACAGAGAGATCTGTTCCCTGTTCGCCGGTGGATGTGGCAGGAGTAGCTCCCTGTGGGGGGATGCGGAGAATGAGTCTCGGCTGGAAAGCTAGCAGGCACAAGACATCCCTCACACCACAACCAACACCTCTCTCCCAAAAAACATCATCTTGCCAGCTAAGTAACATGACTGAGTGAATGAGGAGAAGCTGATGTCACAGAGAAAACTGAGCGCTTCTGATGTGCACAAGACCATGACCCGTGAACGTGTGCATCAAGGCAAAGAGATCTGAGTCATAAAATACATTTCAAAGATATTACACATCCATTTGAGATGACAAAAGATTTAAGAAAAACTCCTACCACTAAAATTTTCTTTGCAGGTTTGCACTGAAAGCAGGACTAGCTTCATATACTGACTTTGAGACCTGCAAACACATGTTGATAAATTTATGGTAAGGGGCAATATGAATTTTTTCATAAATTTCTGTTTACTCTATGCTTTTCTTGAAGGAATAGCTATTTAGAAGTTAAGTATATTGGTAATCTTTTACCAATATACTGTGATATGCTCTTCAAGATTATTGTTTTCCATTTGTAAATCAATGTTTGTAGGACATTTGGCTATTTAGCCAAGACAATGTGATGGCTTTGTTGGAGCCACGCATAGATTCTTATTTTGGCTATTGTAAATCTTTATTAAACAAGTTATTCAAATGCAGCATGTATCCGCACTTGTCATACATGTTCCAAATGTTTTACAGCCAAAACCCCTGTAAAGGATTGACAGAGCTTTGATTTATTAAGCTACCTACAACTGTGCCTAATTTTACCACAAGAATAAATGAGGGCCCTCAGAGAACTCAAGCTTAAGTTCTCTAGGTCTCAGTGCAAAGTTATTTTATTCGGCTGTAACTTTTCAAAGCACAAATAACTCAATTGTGTGCAAGTCAGGAGTCAGTACTGTTAACATTACTCCAACCAAGCACCAGTTCAGCCCACAAGCTATATTGGCAAATATAGCTCTTGATCTACAGGTACAATACAGTACAAATAAAGGTAGCAGTCTGTATTTTTGTGGATAAATGGCTTATCATTTAATTGTTATTTTGAGCTTTGAATTTTGGTTGCTAGGTACTTCTACCTGCAACCAGCTCAGTCTTTCAAAAATGAACGGATATAAAGTTTTTGACCCATGTTTATTTTCTTAATGCTTCTAGTGACTGATTGTTTTAAGACAGGGATTTTATTTCCTTACATTTTTTTCTCAGTTAATTTTTAATACTAGCATAAATATAACATATAATCTATGAGCTTGTTTTATATTAGTAAAAGTACTAAACACTCCTCTGGAAGCACTTGTGTTAGTACTCTAAGAAACAGATGCCTTAAGAGATCTCTTACTTCAGTGTCATATTCTATAACACAGGGTTACCTAAAGTAATATGACTATTCAGAAATACATACATAGTATACAGAGCTTTTACTTGTTAGCTTCTAAGCGTTATTCAATATTTGCATGTTTTCAAATTTCTAAACTGTATTAGGAAATATATTGCAGTGAGGGAAAAAGATTGAGAGTTGCAAATCTAACAGGTTTAGTCTGTATACTTTAATGGAGATAATGATAAAAAGAAATTAGACATTTTATTCCGGGAATGATAATAAATGTTTTTTTATATTCTATAATCTAATACTTCAGTGTAACGGCTTTAGCACTCAGGAAGTGTCTGAGTTGAGAGTTCTGTAAATCTAGTTTTTAATCAGTTTAACTCTTTGAATCATATGCAATTAGAGCTTTTTTAGTTAGATTTTAACTGTTTGCTTTTTATAGGCTGTTCCTAGAAGTTGCTTATTACTTTAAGAAAAAATATAGGTCCCCTTTTGGGTCAAGGTTAATAGAAAACACTGATAGCATTTTATTCTGGAATTAATGGAACAGATACATATGTCTCACAACATGAAATAAACATAAAACCAGACACATATATCTGTACTTCACTGATGTTTGCTGGAAAGCTTACACATGATGCCCCTGTCTCCTAACGCAGAATGTCAACAAGTACCTAAATACCTGACTGTTTTTTCATGTTGCATCTCACTGCTCTTCCTTTTGCCAAACCTAATTTATCATTGGTCATTTTTAAGAGCTCTCATTTTCTTCACTAAGCTTTATCACTCCTAAAAAAGTCTCTGGAAAGGGGAAGCCTGATATTTTCTTTTAAAAAATGTAATTCCCTTCACAGTAGGCCTTGACCTTGCAAAATACCTAGTACCTCCTCTAGGAATTGACCTCCATCAGTTCCCATCAGTACTGTAAAATCAATCCAAGTAGTCTTATGAGGTGGGTCTCCGGAGTATTCTCTATGTCTTGGGCTTGAGCCCCCTCCTTCGAGATGGACCTTCTGCATCGAGCTTCAAGTCTGAAGCATGAAATGCCACAGGCATTTTCTATGTGTTGTTTATACAGTGTTGTATTTCTTTATTTCAGAGTCCCATGCCTCAAGGTTTTGTTTATTTGTTTGTTTGTTTGTTTTCCAGTGATGTAAAATAGTTCAGCCGCATCCTCTGAACCGTTGCACCTCAGCAGATCTGCCACTTGTCTAGTGGAAGGAAAGGAAGAAAAAAAATGTTAAGCCCTAGCCATTGGAGAAATGCTTCAACTACATGTATTTGTTTTTATTTAGGTGACCTATGTGATGTCGCATGTTGTCCTTTCCAAAGCTTCGGAAGCGTCGGTGCCATTTATGGCTCTATAGGGTTATGTCGGTAGTGCGTATACGCGCGCACACGCTCTCACGTACACCGAAGAGAGGAAGTCATTTTATTTTACACAAATCAGCTACTTAAAGTAAATTGAGATATATAGAATTTACCAATGAAATGAGTGATTTGATGTGAATAAAAGAGGTGGTGTGTTGTAAATCAGTACTGACAGCCAAATGGGAAAAATTGACAGAGCACTGTAATCACTCCCAACATCCACTGAAGTTATTGATCCAGAACCTCTATAATCCCCTTCACATAACACAAGCAATTTCATATAATACCTGTAATAACAGTGCATTCAAACTCAAGTAGCCATCAGAAGCTTTGTATCTAATGGCGAAGCAGGCCTCTGCTGAGTAAGTGTAACAACTGGAGCACAAAAACGCCGATGACTCTCGCCGTTCGTAGGCAGCGGCCTGCGATAAGAGCTAGTTCAGAAGATAAACAGTTCCTAACGCCAAGGAAAATGAGCTATTAATTGCCCGCTCGCTAAACGCGTTGCAGAGCCCTAAAGCCCTGGGTGCAAAACGGGGAGAAGGTAAGCGGGATTTGGGGACTGATAACACGCGGGCTCTATCCACCGGGCAGCTATCTGATGTTAATTACAAGAGGGGAAGGAGGGCTGAGAGGTATTTAGCTGCCGGGTCATTACATCCTTCCCAGGTGTTTTTCCCATGAAATGTTCCACCGGTTTTACAAGCTCCTTCTCCGGCTGATGGATTATTCCACCGCCTTATCAAAGCTTTGCCAGCTCCTCATTAATATATAGAGCGAGCGGCGCGGTTCTATATATCATTGTCTTCTTCTCGGGGAGGGCTAATCAGTCAGGCATTATCAGCCCGTCAGCAGAAGGCAGGCAATCAGGCCTGACAGCGGAGAATCATGGGAGAGCAGGGAAGGTTAAATGAGGCTGACAGTTGTGATAATGATGATTATACTATAAATTAAGATATGATGATAAAGGAGAATAAAAGACACAATCTGAAGCAATATTTGGTTTAACATGTCTCTCTTTTTCGGTACTGTTAAATGGCCATAACATTTATCACGCCGAACAAGAATGGACATTTAACTACCATGATAAAATAGGACAGCATCAGATTGAAAACCCAACAAGTTGTGATTATTGTGTCAGGCACTTTTCCACTGGTTGAAAAAACTGGAGATAGAGCATATGTTATAATCATTCATGCATTATTCTGCAGAATGAAAAGAAAATAGATCTATTTTAGAAATGTCTTCCAGACTTCTAGATAAAAAAAAAAAAAAATCCAAAAGGAAAAAATTAATACAGTCTCCTGCTTCCAAGATCATTTTTATCAATGAAACTATAGGAAGCTAAGTGAAAGTTCCTCCCTGCCACCTCCTCATAACGAATGCGTGTATTTTTTAGGATCTGATTTGGAGGATTTGTACCTATTTTGCCATTAGTCTCTTATTAGGCAAAACACTGTAAATGAAATTACAGAACATCAACGCGTCATTTTTAAAGATTACTTTCTTGGCAGTTGGTAAAAATAAGTAGGTTCATACAGGTGAAATCAAGTAAGAATTGGCATGGTTTGACTGTGGGAACATACACAATACTGTGAACTTCATGCTACGATTTGGTTGTTTGCTTAGATGGACAGATTTTTTATATATATATATATATGTATATAAAATTTGTTTATTATGTTTATGTCTAGGGTACTTAGTAATCCCAAATCCCAGTCCGATCATCGGACTGTGAGAATGAGAACGATGCTGCTTGGCGCAGTTTATGCAGCGTCCCAGCCCCGGCCATCTACATGCAGTAAGTCAGGACAGCCAGAGCAGGCTGAACAGAGCACTCTGTGCATGGGTGTGTTTGCCGTGTGCTGGAAGGAGGGAAAAGTTTGTAAGGGAAAGTGTAAAACCTCCGTTTTGGAAAACCATACATTTTAGAATAAGTTGAACCCACGCGTCCTGTATGTCTGCAAATTACCACTCTGATTCCTGCAGATACGCGAAAGAAATTATTATCTATATACACAGAGATCTTTGCATAAAACAGAAGTTTATGATTTGCAAAGACAAAACCTCAGATCAAGCCAATGGTGTAAAGCTATACACTTAATAACTGTTTTGTACATGAATTCATGAGTATATTTTTGTATAATGCACTCATATGTCATGCATCTCTATGATACGTTTGCAAGTCCGTCACTTACCAAATATGTGCAAGGACATAATAATTTGGTAAATCACTCTATTATTTGGCTGCTACTTGATCTGTGCAAATGGAGCTTTTGTGTTAAACATAGAAGAAGGAATAAACTTCTGTTAGTGTATGTTGTATTAAAGTGATAGTGCAGGAGAGAGAAACAAATATTTTAAAAGTTCACAGGTTTATTTTCTCCATCTCTCCTTTATCAGCTCAGATTGGGAAGTATTCTGAGTATAAAAGCTGGTTATTAATTGTAGAAGTGGCTGAGATGACTGTGCAGGACACAGACACAATGATTTGCTTTATAAATTAAGCAAAGTTAGTCCACATCAAGCCTCCCATGAAACACGACTTCTCTGGAAGCTGCTCAGGCACTAGGGCGATGGCAGTCACTTAAGTGCCCTAGACAAACAGAAATCTTTGCTGTGATTATAGTGATTACCTTTTCCACAGTGACTGACTCAATGGAAATAAAACCAGAGCTATTTTGTAGCAAGTAAAAAAAGATATTTTTTTGAAAAAAAAAAAAAAAAAAAAAAAAAAAAAAAAAAAAGCCACCTTGAGACGACTGCTGTAGTATCATTTTTCACTGGAAATGGCCTATTGTCTTAATGCACTTTAGAACAGTATTTTTATTATTTGATCAGTTCGATTTACCAGAGTAGTGAAAATTGAACACATTCCTCTCGTACAGATGTAAAGGAAGGAACACGGATGAGCTTATAAACCTGACAGTCTGTAATGGAAATGCTTATGCAACCAGCACTGCCTGGCTGTGCAGCCTGCTCTTCAGAAAAACCCAGAGATATTCATTATCAGAGGACAAGGCAAGAGCGTGGAAAAATACAAAGAAAGAACCGCGATCAAATGGAGTATCCCAACGCGGCACCCTGTGCTTTACTTGCCTTTCTTTTCTGTAACGACACACAGCGCTTTGCCTTGTTTCAATTTGGAACATGTTACTGCGTCTGAATAAAATCAGTAGAGTTCTTCATGAAGATAGGGATTTCGTTTTGCTATTTATCCTCCCTAAGATCAGGGGTTTATTAAAGGAGCAACGCTGCTTCAGAGACCTTCTCCCTAGCTCGTTCCATCGATTCAAGGGCACGCTGAAGATATATTCGCAAGACTTATAAAGTCCAATAAACCAGCAGGTTTTAGTGAGATAATATATTTCTTCCAAGAGGCAGAGAGGGGATAAGGCTGGTGCAGTCAGGCGAGAGGGAAGAAACCAGCGCAAAGATTATGACTACGCGTTTTCGGGAGAACCACTGCGAGAGCCGAGGCACTCTGCGTAGGAGCAGATTCACCTCGTGTTCCTAGAAAAGGGTGATAAAACACAACATCCCCGCTTCCCTCCCCAGCTGTAGCTAATCTGAGGAGAAAACAAAGTTCTTAGGTGGATTGGTTGAGGAGACGCGTGTTATGAAAAACAGGTTGTTCTCAAAGCCTTTATTCATTTGCTGAGTCACGGAGCTCGTGACATCTGTTGGGATAAGTAGCGCTCCGTGGGCTCAGAGGTCCCGTGTAGGCAATGACCGAGCTGAGACTCAGGCCAAGGCACGGCAGGATAAATGGCAAATTTCTTGGAAGGAAATAGTAACTCCACTGAATTCAGCTGGGATTTTGCAGTTCACGGGCGCAGCTAGGATTTCTTCTGCGGAGATTTTAATAGGTGCGGGCAGACGTGGTTGGTGCCTGTATGCTAAGGTTCAAGAACAGGGATCCTTTGTCTTCCTTCCAACTTCTTCTTTCCCCTCCTTCCCCTCCCACCCCCTCTTAATGGTCCAGGCATCTACCTCCGCCGTAGATGGCCGCTGCTAACGCCAGCCAAGTCTGAAATGCGTAGCTGAGACTCATTAGTCTTGTTATAAAAACGCAATTGGATGTGTGGTTTATCGTTTGGAGGTAAGGTTCTAATTCTGGCACATAGGAGGCTGCAGGCAGGAAAATATCTTGTTCCTTATTCCATTTTATTAACTTTGTTTTGTTCGCTTGAGCCTAGTACTGTGTTAGACTTTGAATAATCACAGCTGTACAGGTAGCTCCAGTGGAGTGAATGAGGGGCTTTTTCAAGGGCTCTGCTCCCTGCAGAAATGATTTGTACCTCTGCCTGATTGTCACTAACAGAAAATGAGAAATAGGAACATTCAATGCAAAGTAATGTGTTCTGTACAATTACTGGATTAATAATTTTATTCCATTACTGTGTGGGGAGAGAGGACATCGGGTTGAAGATCTGCAATTCTAGTATATTTCTAAGCGTCCTGTTAAGAGAGTGAGCAAGGGTCAGGAAACTTAATTATGCCATAACTAGATAGAAATTGCCAAGTGATAAAAAGAAACATCCAGCC
>NW_010537170.1:0-5201 GCF_000687285.1 Phaethon lepturus | reverse complement strand
CAGCAGGAAATTACAGCTTTAATAATATAGCATAATGCCTACTTCTATACAATTATTGGAGAGACCCTGAATGATTTTAAATAACAGGCTTGGTTTTCCAGTAACGACAGGGGAAAAAAAAATCTGAAAATGACATTTTGCATTTTGCTGTAAATATTTTTCTGAGGTTTTGGACGTGTTTTTTTTAAAAGATTAAATTATTAAAAATCGCATATTTACTCTTGGTGATGTGGAAATGTTATTATTCTAAAATGAGAGAAAGGTTATATTTATGGAGGAATTTATATTTGTGGAAATTAAGCCTGTGGAATCATACTTTTGGTCTATTGTGCTTCTGTATTGTGTTTGTAATTTTGAAATGAAAAAGCAAAGTGTGCTGAAATTTATATGAAAAACTTGGGACTGTGTGTTTTTGTTTTACGATCCCAGTTTTTTCCACATTATGACCATGTTTGTGTCCAGTATCTCCCCGGCTAGCATTTTATCAGTAAAATGCTTGTGAACAGATTAAAGATGCACTTGTGTGCTGATACAGGATTTCCTTACAATTTTGTAGTCTTCACAAAAGATTAAAAAAATACTATTTTAGCATAAACAAAACTCTCCATCTTAATGAGAAGACGCTCTTTTTCTTCTTTCCCCTCCCAGATGAAATAGGGTATTTTAAATATTAAACTCTTATCACCTTCGTAAACACTGCATGTGATATTAAGGCCTTTTGCAATATACGTGCATGTGTTTGTCCATTTATTTCTAATGTAAGAAGGAAAAGTCATTTCTGGTGCTAACCCAGGAGAGCCCAGCATTTCATTTTGTATTCTGAGGATGCAGATTAATCAACCTGACTCTCTTACCCAGGGCTAGCCATTCTGCCTAGAAATCTGCATATCTGCATATTACTGTTCTTCCCTGAATTTAATTTCCTACAGGAGCTGATATTAATCACCCTGTTTAAGCAGAGGGGATTTGGGGTCTATACAAATATGACATTTTTTATGGAAGTTGTAGAGTATTTTCTCCTTTTTCATTACTATTTAAAGAGACAATAGCGTGCTGCTTTAAAGCAAACTATAGGAGATTATTTTTGTTTGTTGGAGCTCATATATCTTTACTTTAGATTTTAATCATAAAATATGGTGCACGGAGAAAACTGTTTTACATTTTTCCTTCCAGAGGTTGCCTTCCCTGCCAAGAAAATTCCTCCAGGTTTTATTGCCCGTGGTGGTAGAGAGTTGGGCTACGTGTGTCTCAAATGCACCTTATCTGAGAAAGTTTATTTAAACCCTTTATTTAAAACCGGTACCGGTTTCATCGCCTGAGCACCAAGCACTGCGCAAGCAGGAGAGCGTTTCTACACCCCGTTCTGCGGCCGGCGAACCCAAGCAGAGAAACGTGGTTGACTTGTTGGGTGGCCTCTGAAATCCACGAGCCAGAGGCGAAAATTCTCACGGATTTCAGCGGCCCCACGTCCTCTCCAGGTGCCTGTGGAAGCACCCAAGGAGCTGGGAGGCTGTCACCGAGGGGTGGGAGGAGGACGTTAGCTGGCAGGCTTGCCTCCCTCTCCTTTGTCAGGTGAACCGGTATCTGGACGAGGCCATCGGCCCTGTCTGCACCCGTTCAGAAAATTCGGTCAAAGGGAGAATCCTCATGGCTGGTAACTCCTAGTGGTCTCCAGGTGAGAACAGAGACAATTTCATGAAGGCGGTGGCAGCAACGCCTTCGCAGTCCTACCTTAAAGCCCCCTCCATATTCTGTGTTTGGAAGTGGAGAACAATGAACTGTCGCTGTGTGACTCCACTGATGTCAAACGCATTGTATCGGGCAGGAATCCGGTCCAACCCGTCTCTCCCTCAGCCAGCATTATTTGGCATATTTTATTTTGGCTGCCTGGGCTGCAGTTATGGTCCAAGCACAAACAACTCAGAAGAGCAACATGCTTGGAAATATGTGCCTGCATACCCGAGGAGTCTCTGCCAGCTGGAAAAACAGAGCACACATCAGTTACTGACTTGATATACTGCCCTTGTTAAAAAAAAGAAGCTGCCATCCAGCTTTTTGTTTAAATTTACACCCTGGCCTATTGCGGCACTGCAGGTTAATTTGGATTGGCACCTCCTTTGCGGAGCTCTCTGATGCAGCTCTGAAAAAGACGGGGCTTTTTTTTTGCCCCTCCGTAAGTCTGAGGTCTTCCATAGGAAACCACCGCCCCTCTCAGAGCGTGCGTTTCTGTCTCGTATTTACATGCCCCAAAACTTCATGAGAAGAGATCCAACACTGCATCCCTCTTGCTTTCTCTGTCAAGAAACACATACGAGCTTTGAGTTGGGGAAAAATTTAAATGCAGCGTTGCTGGCTGTTTTCCAGCCAACACCAGTACAAAACAGATACTTTAGTGGGTAAATTTTCACAGAAGTTGTGATGGAGACTCGTTCCTTTATTTGCAGAGGTTAAACAACAGGTTTTTAAGTGGCTATGGTCTGGTTTCTATCCAAGCTCCGGGTTCTGCAAATCCTTGTGTTACAATTTCGAGAGGTTATGTCACCAGCGGTTTCACTGGGTCTGCTGGGACAAGTAAACTGGGTTGCCACAATGTACAACTAAGGCCAGTATTTGTAACTCTCTGATAAAAAGTCATCGTGATTTTTTTTTTATTATTATTTCTGACCTAAGACTGAATGTGAGGTTTTTTTCTTTTTATTTTTTTTCTTTCTCTACAAGTTTAATCATGTTTTAGAAATGCACTCCTGTTTTAGAAGATTTTCGTAATAAGGTAAAAAAATAGCCAGTTGCTGTCACTAACCCAAGATTTTCTGGAGGTTTTATTATCAAAGGTCTTGGCATCACTGTGAAGAGATTACGGGTGTTCATATCGTTCCTCCTGAACACCTAGGCTGCTATATTTTCATTGCCTGTTACAAATCACAAGGGTATCGCTCCAGGCAAATAACAGCTTAGCATGTTTATCTGTCTGTGCTAATAGCATTTTATTTGAAGTCTTAAAAGTCACAAGTGGCTTAGAAGGGCACTATTACATGACTTCACATTTTATTGCAAAATGACAAGGTCCAGTTTCATTTGTTCTGCTTTGAAGTATTCATGTCCCTTGGCTGCCTGATTGCAGCCTTTTCCTATTCAAACTTTGAGCACGATCCCCTTGAACCAAGACGCTGTCTTCTCTAGACAGCAGGGAGAGATTCTCTTGTAAAAATGCCATTTTCAAGCTTAGTTTTCTGGCTTCCATCGGTGCAATATTATTCACTGTTACCTGCCTTAGTGCTAGGTTGTCTGTAAAGGAAGAGATTAGGTAAAATTGCAGTTTTGTAATTAACTTTCTAATGCCTGTATGCATTCATATGGAAGCTAGAAGTGAAAATTATTTAGAGGCATTAAAGTAGTCTTCTGTATCCCTGTAGAAAAACATAAAAGTGTCTGAAAGTGATAGCCTGGACTGAATATGTTTTTCCTGACATTTGATAAGCTTTAGTTAATTTATAGTAAAGATGTTTTCATCTCAAAGATTGTGTACCTGGACATTTTTGTAGGAAATAGAAAATGCAAAATACAGCATAGTCAGAGTATCTAAATGAGGGTAGACACTTAAGAACTTTGCTGAATCAGAACCAAAGACAAATCCACTTTTTTTTTTTTTCTGTCAAAGGTTTTCTGAGACAGGGCTAGAGGCACTAGAAATAGCCCCAGTCTCTCTCTCCTAAGGGGAACATCGTGTCATATTGCTAGAGACAAAGAGAACTCTTTCCGATGCAAATCTACCGTATTTTCATGCAATTATAGCAACAGAAAACTTGGTTCACATAGTTCCTCACAGGCCCTCTGGACAGTATAGCTATACCCAACTTCTGAGCACGCTGCGAGTACTGCGTGCTGATTTGGAATGGAAGTGTTCAAGTTTTGTGAACATCAATGTAACCGCACAGGAGGAAATCTCAGAACATTTGTCAAATCCCCTCTTGTTTTACTTGTGTTTATTGGAGGAAATCTTATAACACAGATTATAGTTAGAAGAAGAGCAAAAACTACAGAACTGGCAAATTAATTTTAACTTTAAAATGTTTTAAGTCCAGAATTAAATTTCATAGTGCTTTCAGGAGGAAAAATCCTCTGGTACAATGTATGTGGTGTGAATATATGCATATATTTTCCAGCTACAAAACACACGCCAACGCTTTGTTTCATAGCAAATACTGTCATCTGAAAATATGCCTGGCTGAGGTTAACATGCTTACACCACATTTTTGCAATAGCAGATATGAGATCTTCTGTAGATCATCAAAAAGTAAAAAGGGAAGGAATTGTTCTGAATCAAATTATTATACCTGTAAAGCTTGTAACAAGGAGATATCTTACTCTTCTTTAAGAAACGAGAGGCAATGACAGGAATATTTTTTTATTTGAGTCTTCTTCTATAACCAGATTCTTATTTATTTTACTGAAATCAGAAGAGTGTTCTGATCTGCAAGAACCTGAGTGGGGGAGACGTATGTCAGAAGAAAAGATAATTGATGGTAAACGTCAAATATTAAATCTTGATCTGGTTATTACCCAGCATATTAGCTATGTAAGTAGCTTAACAATTACAGCTGTGATTGACTAGGTGGGATCCAAAATCCTAAATATCAACTGCCAGAAGGGATAATTATAACACATTAGCACCTGCATGCTTAGACAAGATTGACAACTCCAGTCTAACATCTGCTTAATATCACTTTCATACTTTTCGTATTTTTTTTTCTTTTAGGAAGGAATAACAAAGATTTTCTGGAAGCATAACAATAATTCAGCATCCATGTTACACATTCAGTTGATTATAGTTGCTTGTTGTGTTTGGTCGTATTTTGCACTGACACATTTAAAATTAAATAAAGGCTTTTTGGGATTAGACAGTCACAGTTGTGGTACATTTTTGACAAAATGTACCTGTCAGAATCATTTGAAGAAATCCCAACAAGTGGGCTGCTCCTCAGTCGGCTGGGCTGGCCAATGCAATTTAACAACAAAAAGAAACTGGGCTGGAAAAGAAAGGTCTTACGCTCCCACCACGGAATCAACAGAGAGAAGAATATTTAGTATTCAACACGAACAGTGTAGTGAAACCACCCTGCCGGGCTGTTCACAGAGGTGAGGCAGAACGTTCCCCTCCTGGGGTAAATTCTGACCGCCCCGGCTCTGTGCGTAAGGCCGGC
>NW_010537169.1:76760-77064 GCF_000687285.1 Phaethon lepturus | reverse complement strand
AGCTCCCTCGCCCCCTTTTCCCTGCAGACAGCAAGATCCCCGAGGACGCGGGGCTGTGCCGCACCGTCCTGCCCGACCCGGCGCCTTCCCAGGGGCGCTTCTCCCCGGAATCCCACCTCACCGAGGCTGCCGATGGCACCTCCGAGTCAGCGCCCAGCTGCGAGGGCAGCGTCTGTGACAGGGTGTCCGAATTTGAGGATTTCTGGAGACCTCCCTCGCCCTCCGTCTCGCCAGGTAGGACCGGGGCGAGCAGACCTCGGCGAGGGTCTGGCTGCGGATCTGTGTTGGTGCCGTAGGGCAGCGC
>NW_010537169.1:57149-76729 GCF_000687285.1 Phaethon lepturus | reverse complement strand
GAGTGGAAGGGACAGATTTGCCTTTTCCCACTGCGCGTGGGAAAAGGCAAATCTGTCCCTTCCACTCGTTTTCGGGCTGTTCTCTCTCGGGTTGCTTTTTCAGCCCATCTCCCACTGCTAAGGGAGCAGCGGGTGACAGGCTGTAGGAAAGTTGTGATGCTATCGGGCGTTCATGTTTGGTTTCAGATTAATTGCTAGAGGCAAGGTGGTTATGTTTTAAAGGTCTGGGCATTTTCTACAGGGTCCTGCTACCTGGAGTTGAGATGTTTTTAAGACAGTAAAAATTTCTGCTAGGCTATCTATATACCTGTAGTAAACAGCGTTGACTTTGTGTTTTGTACTACCTGCTAGACGTTTTCCCTCTCTCTCTCTTAGGTTATTCCTTGCCTCTTGCCTATAAAAAGGATCTCTCCCTCCCCTCCTTCTCTCTCCTTTTGTTTGTGGGGTTTTTTTTTATTTTCTAAAAACGCATTCGTAAAAAACAGATGAAAATAATGACGGTCAGATTTAAACACCCCAAATCCAGGAAACTCACACTTATGGCTGCAGCGCCTGTCTCTAGCTCCCTTGTCCTGTCTTTGATGTGGTTGGAGCAGTGGGAGATGCTGTCCCCAGCCTGGCGCGAATACTTATCTCGTTTAAAAATACAATGGTGTCATTTTATAACAAAAACATGTATATATAAAACCCACTTTTTATTGCCTCGGTTAAAAACTGACAGCTGGAAAAAAGAACGCTTTCTGCCTTAACGAGGAAAAAATTGTCTTAGCTTTACTGACAGCAGACTCCAGCAAACGAATACTTAGTCCCGTTTCCTGACTGATTTTCCCACTTTGTCTTTATAGTGTCCTTGCATATCAACGGCTGATTGTAATGATGCGGCTTTGCATTTTTAAAGCCTCACCCTCTTTTACGAGTCCTAAAGCCCTTTGAGGGCCATTCAAAATGCTGCCCAGTATCAGCTGGCCACCGGACAGTTTCAGTCTGTGCAAATGCAGCAGTGCAGCAGTGTCTCTTTTGCTAATATTTCTGCACAGAGTGTAGCAATGTGTGTCGGTTTTGTTCTTATGATTTTGTTCTGCTCCTCCTTCCCCAAATAATTACAATTTCTGTACGGGAAACAGACCCTTTTCACATTAGACAGATGTAAAATGGAGCAGGTATTTACAAGGGCTGCTTTGCCTTTTCCTTCTCCCCACTCATTTCTTCCCCCGCTGTGAGATTCAGTAGCTCCCTGCCAACCACCCAGCTATACCCAGAGCAGATATCTTTGCAAAATGAGGGTGACATCCCCAGATCGAGATTTTTTGGCAGGGGGATAGGAGAGGGCAGTCCTGGGACTGTTGGATCCTATTCACAGGAGTAATGGGAAGGTAAGGGGCTCCAGGTACTGTACGGAAAGAGCTTTATTAAATGAACCATTGAAAGAGGTGCTGTTACGTGAATGATGAAGGCAGCGGCAGCAGGATTAGATAGTCAGGCTTCCTCCCACAGCTGCCCCCCAGCCCTTCTGCCTTCCAGCTGGTTTGTCAGATTCAGCACAAAGCTGGAATTTGTGCCTAGGTCACTTCTGTAAGATGCACTGGTGAGAGTGCTTGTGTTTGTCTCAGTGGAGCACAGTTTCTGTGCTTTCACAGGCAGGGCAGATGAGAAATGGTCTTTCTAAATCATGCTCAGAGCAGGTGTGGCAAGTGGTACTATCACCCCCTTATCCCTAGAAGTGAACATAGGTGCAGGTTGCACTTCAATACGCAGTGAAAGCCAGATTTCAGGTTTGTCTTTGCGTGCTGCGCAGCTGATCCAAGTGGGCATGCACAGGCACAATGCCTGTTAACACTCTACTACATTGTTGACTCCATCAGTGCAAATCACTTTGTTATTTAACCTTTCTAGTGTGTCTGTAATCACATGCGTTTGCATATACATAGGGTGCCTAATAGGTCAGTGCAGCAGTATGTTAGTATCCCCTGGTAAGCCTGTTGATGCTGCAGTCTTGGAGGCTATTACTGGCTACAGTGGGGTTGTGCAGAATGCGTGGTGTTTTGTGGTCTGTGGAGGAGGACATTTGAATCTTTCTTTGCTGTGCATATCAGTCTGTTCCCAGCCATTTCAGGTTGAGTTTGCCTTGCCTTCAAAAAAGAGCATTGATGTTTTTTCTCCCAGAAGTGGTCTATATAAAAGCTGCACAGAATTGCTAGGAAGAGGAGGGAGAATCTCTCTCCCTTCCTGCTCTCCTTTTGGAGGCCTAGATGCTGTGGAGTGGTGGAGAGGCAGACACAGAAGTGCCTTGCAGTGTGGCACAGCAGGGTTTTGCGGGTCGTCTTGATACTGGGTACAGGGCTTGGATGGCTTGAGCTTGCCCATGAGAAGTATAGCATGAGTGGCTGCCCTGCACTTGTGCTTGAGAGGTCTCCAAAGCATGTGAGGGGATGGAAGGAACATTGCCCACAAACTGATCTGTAGTGCAATGTTTACCACGTCTCGTGTTGCCAATTCCAAGGGCTCAAAAATCAGGTCAGCCTTCCCTCGCCGCTCGCTCAACAGACTGGCTTAGAAATCAAGATTGTAAGTAATACCTTATGGATATTCAGTTCTAGTGTTGAAATATTGAGAATTTACGTTTTCATGCTTTTCTTTACAGTCTGGGCTAGAAGTTGACTGTAAGAGGAAAAAAATGTTAAAACAAGAACAAGCAAACAAAAAGAAAGCTGAGGGCCTGATGAAATCATGCAGTTTCAAGAGTTGGTGCTTTAAGATAGTTTTGAATCTTGTGATAAAATCGTGAGAGATCGCAACACTGGAACTGGTTGTAAAGACACAAGATAGATGATGTGACGCTGACCACAGCTTTGCAGTCAGTGCAGAACAGGAAAAATCATGCTCAGCGCCATGTCAGCTAATTTGATTTCATCGCTCTGTTCAGATGTCCCAATTGGTATGTGCACATATGTTTCCAACCAAAGGACTGCTAATTTCAATGAAAGAATTTGAGACTTTGAAATTACGTAAAAGATAGGAAACAGTCAAGTCATTCAAAGCTCAATTTTCACCTCATTTCCCACTCACTTCTGTAACCTTCAGTGACCGTCTGCCTATCCAAATGAATAGCCTAACACATCATGCCTTCCTTCCCTAGCCCACCCGTGGTTATCTTGGTTTGCCGAAGGTCGAGAAAGCCATGGGAGCTGTGAAGCTGACAGGCATGAGAAAAAGCAAAAGAGCAATTGTGGGTGGACGAGTTTTTGGGTAAGGCAGGTTATTCTGGAAGCCCAAGGTGTAAGGGATGCCAGTATCTCTGTGAAGGCATTGGCACTTCAGTAGTTAATTGGTTCATCTTTTCCTTGGTTCGCTAAAACATTTGTCCAGTGGAGACATTTGACTCACAGCAGTGCTTCTGCCTGCTGTGACGAAGAGTGAAAGCAGAGCACCTTGGGCATTAACCAGCCTCTCTGGCAGACACAGCTGGGGTCTGGTACCTCATGTTCCCTGCCCGACTGTGCTTTCCTCTATGCGAGACTCCCAAAAAAGCATTTGTGCCTTTAGACACTGATCTCAAAGGCTGTGTTCCTGAACTGCATCAGACTCTGCTATGGGCCCCCCAAGTGTGATTCATCGTGTGGTGCCCACTGCCCCGGTCAGATGCCATTGCCAAAGGTGAGCATCTTAGAGCCAGCTGAAGCCATCTGAGGTTGTCTTGGTGGAAGATCACTTTGATTATGACTGCTTGGAAAATCTTTTTGTGTCTTCAATTTTTAATGTGGCCTATATCGATGATTTTGTGAAGCCTATGTTTTGGGTGGACTAAGTTTCTTTACTTGAAGAAACTCAGAGCAATCTGAGACAACCGTGATTTTATTTCAGATGAGGACTGATTTTAGTTTTGGGGTTTTTTTTCCTGAAAAAGTGTGGCATGACATTCAAACACCTCAGAAGCTGTTCTTTATTTCGATTATGCTGTAGTATAGTTATGGACAGTTGTGGCGTGAAGTTGAGAGGCTGTCATTAAACTATGCAACAAGCAGTTTTTAGTTTTGTTGAACAGGTAAATGTTGGCACACTTGCTCCTTCTGGTACCTCCATAATGTCATATTTGCTATATGGATGTGTGGGATCTACATCAGAGCTTAAACGTGTACTGTCGGCTTTGATGCCCATCTTTGGGACACAGTAGATATACTTTTCTGAGGAGCTGCAGATAAAATCAAAGGAAGTTGCAGACTGAGTTGTTTAGTGTCTCAATAGTCAGATCAGTGTGTACACACCTGGGCACCCAGAGACAGACAGAATTGGTGTCTACTTTAAATAATTCGGTTGGGACAGGAGGTGAGTAGGTAGTACTGGATGCACAGACCCTACTGTGCAATATAAAATGTCCTCTCATTAGAGAAGAAAGGGCAGCCTTAATATGCAGTACAGGGATCTGGCTCTGGGCACAAGTCTGAGTGCTGAGACAATTCTGCCTCATGATAGTGGCTGGACTGTGAAGCGCACTAATTAATTCCCTTGTGTTTCCGCAGCCTCGGAGCGATCTGTATGTCCGTCCCTAGATGAAGCACCCCCCTTCTCGGTGCCCTTCAAACCGTACATGTGGAACAGCCTGGGTGGCTCCGAGCTGAGGCACCTTGTGCAAAGCTACAGGCCCTGCCCGACGCTGGAGCGAACCTCAGCCCTGGGGCTGTTCTGCGAGGGAGGCTCTGAGCCTGCCCTCTACGGCGCAGAGTGTAGCTCTTCCCTCAGGCTTTATGGTGACTTCGGCTCCCCGGGCCCAGGACTGTTTGAGCGGCCGCCGGCAGCAGCGCCCAGACACTATGCTGAGACGCAACCTGGGCTGCAGCAAGAGAAGGGGCCAGGTGGCATCAAAGTGGAGCCGGACCTCTTGTGCCGCCCATTGCTCATCAGCACTGGCTCTTACAAGTGTGTCAAGTGCAGCAAGGTACGGATCCCTTTTTCCCACGCTGGTTATGGCTCTTCCCCAGCCCCTTCTCCCTGGCAAGCCTGACCCCTGTGCCTCTCTCTCCTCAGGTCTTCTCCACCCCACACGGCCTTGAGGTACATGTGCGCCGCTCACACAGTGGCACGAGGCCCTTTGCCTGTGACATGTGTGGTAAGACCTTCGGCCATGCAGTCAGCCTGGAGCAGCACAAGGCTGTACACTCGCAGGTGAGAGCGCGGCAGACTGCCAGGATGCAGGTCTGAGGGCCAGCTGCTTGCTTTGGCTGGCTGTGAGGGGGCCATGAAGGCAATCACATGGCAGCAGGTGGGCTTCTAAACTGAGGAGAGGAAGAGAGCACGGTAGGGCTGCAGTGGGCAGTTGTGTGGGAAGAATATGGTGGCAGGCAGAGGAAAGGGTGGGAAAAGCTAGTGAGCAAAGTAGCAAATCAACAAATTAAAGAGCACAGGCCTTGTTTCCATTCCTCAGACCTTGTGTGCATCTGTATTAAGCAGTGGGCACTTCTGGCACTAGAGAGGTAGCAGATAATAAAATCTAACTCTTGGAACTGGAAATTGTAATGTGGGCGTGGACTTTTTTAAACAGCTAAAGCAACCAACTGTGCTTTCTTTCAACACAGCTCTCCTCATTCTTTCTCCTCCCCCCAAAAAGTGAGTCTTCCCTTGTTTGTAGTCATTGTGTCTGTGCAGGGAACATCTGAACGACCAGTCAGGTATAGAGCACAGACTTCGCCCGTCTCGACACACTCTGAGTCACACACCAAAAGAATATGGTAGTTAATTTTGGTAGGTGGACTTGTAACATTTTCCACCTGCTGATATTGTGCCATATTTCCCCTTCACCCACCCACTTGACCTGGCAAATCTTCCTTCTTCAGATTGGCTTTTGGAGGATAGAGTTACAGCAATGTTTTTTTGCTAATTGTTTTATTTACAGTTTCATGAGTGTGCAACAGTAGAGCACACAGTGAGGGGAAATACCTCATCACCCATTAAGTAATAGTGAAAAGAGCAGCACTACGTATTGTGTCCATGGACGGGACAACATTTCAGGGGGAATGCATTAAAAGCCAAATAAAAACTAGGGTGATTGTATGAAAGCATAGCAGGAGGAGGAAGGTGTGATGGTAGTTAAGGGACAGTTAAGGAAAGTAAGGACAGTTAAGGTAGTTAAGGAAAGAAGAGATGATTTGTGGTGGAAGAAGGTGGTGGAGAGGAGTGTGTGAGGGAGAGGAGAGAGACAGCAAGGTCTTAATGCATTTATTTTCATATGTTAAAGTAGTAAGCCAAAAAGCTGTTTTCCCCAGGTGCTCTAGGTACCTTTCACTTGAATTTTAATGGAACTACAAATACGCAGTTAGTTGTTGTCCTGCCAGCAGAAGTCAGAGATTTCCCAGGAGAGCCAAGCAGACCTCAGCACCCACTTCCTTGTGTACAGTGGAGATGTGGCTTCTGAACAGTGCTGCAGCTGCTGGGCTTCCCAGTGGAGTGATCATGTCTTGGGCCCCTGTTGCAATGTGCAGGCAGACTCTGCCTGGTCAGTCGGGGCTGCTCCCACCTGGACATTCCTGCCAGCAGGAAGAGCTGTTCAATTAAATTTTTGTGAGGAGTGGTGCACAGCACTGGGAGAGGGTGCATTATCTTTTTTATCATGTGGTGTTATCATGCCAGTGGTAGCGTCTCCACAGGCCAGTGGAGAGAAGACTCTGGAGAAGTGGAAGTGCTTCCTGCCTTGCTAAGGCAGAAGGTGCAACACTGATGTGCTGCTGGGCAGTTTGTTGCTGGTAGGATTTTTGGTGTGGCGTAACGTGTGTGTTTGGGCTCCTCTCTCTGCAGGAACGCAGCTTTGATTGTAAGATTTGTGGCAAGAGTTTTAAGAGATCTTCTACTCTGTCCACCCATCTGCTCATCCACTCAGACACCCGTCCCTATCCGTGCCAGTACTGTGGGAAGCGGTTCCACCAGAAATCTGATATGAAGAAACACACCTTCATTCACACAGGTTAGCCCTGCAGCTGCTGGTGTTCAGCCCCAACTGTGAGGGCAGGTCTCTGAAGAGGCCTCTCCGCAGCAGTCCGTTCCTCCTCAGCTGGCGCAGTACATGCACCTCCCCATGCTTCTCACTGCCCTGCTGCTGTTCATGTTATCTGAGCTCTACTGGTGCAAAGGAGAGCGATTTGAATGTGGTTTCATGAACAGCAGCTGCAAAATAACCCAAATCCTCGCAATCCAATCAGTGTTCCCTTAACAGGATCCACCAATGTTTATTCAAAGGGCTATTGTGTAAGATGATTTGTAGAATATTATATTCGTGTAGCCTTGATTTACAGCTGAGGTCCCTGGAAAATGACAGGTGAATTTGATTGCAGCATTTCTTTTTGCAGGATCTGCCAATTTACAATAGGAACAACAGGAATCTCCTCCTCTAGATCAAACACTAAACTGGAGGGCCTAGGGTCCAACTCTTAGTCTAAATATTTGTTCAGAGATTGTCTGCACTTCCACACGGACTTTCTGAGAAATGGCTGCAGTTTGATACAGAATGGAAGGAGAGGTGCATAGTTCTCAAGTTTCACTGTTAGTAATAAACATGGAAACTAATAAAGTGCAGGTGAATCACCAAAGGAAATTGTTTTAAAAATACCATTCAGTGAGAAGGCAGGTTTATCAGAAATCTTTAAAAGAAAATTATGCCTTTCAGACCTGCACCATTCACTTAAAGTAGAGGGAAACGAATGATGTGAGAAGCATTTGTAGACCCAAAATAACAGCTGTACTGGCCAAACCCAAGGTGCAGATGACCGAAGTTCTGTTTCCTGATAGTGACCTCTAGCAGATACCAAGGGTGAAGCATAAAAATGGCAAATATATAGAAAGATGTCATTATGTGTAGCGCTGCTTCGTTGTGACTTTTCCAGATGACAAGCAGTGAACAATAAATGTTACTTATAAAGATTTTCCACCACATGTTTGCTGGATTAAAATGAACTGTTTAGGAAGTAACACAAAAAGTATTTCCATAGTAACTTTTTCAAATGAGGCTTGATTAAGTAGAATTTCAGCCAAATTCTGAATCAGTCAAAACCATTATTTTGTTGCGAGATCAGAAACCGTGCCTGGGCTTTTAAATTGCTGATATAAAACCAGGTCCTTAACTGAATCAGGGATCCCTTTCATATGCAGCATACACTTGTAAACTGAGCCCCCAGCGCATTTTGTATTATTTTATGTTTCTAAGAATCTGATCTTCAAATATGCAAAGAGTTTGTTGCTCCAGCTGAAGCCAGTGGGCTCTGCAGGTGCAAAGCCACTCTGAAAATCAGGCTTGGTTTTGTGGCTGGGTTCCCTTTTATCCGTTACTTGATAATAAACTCTATGAAAATGCACTGAGACGGAAGCCAGTGGAGTCTTGCCCTCCATAGGAGAACTTCTGGAGGCTGGATTTTTTCCCATTTACGTTATTTACCTGCAGGAGAACTTCAGGGCTGGCTTTGGGTGGCAGGGTAGTGAACAGAGAGAAGAGCAGATCTTTGGATGAACCCTGTCCTTCAGGATTCACTCAAGGGCCCTCATACCCCAGACCCCAGCTCACTGGGTTTGGGTTTAACAACCTCCATCTATCTATTCCACCTGCTCCCATGCTGATGCTATAATAATCAGTCAGGCATTCAGCACGACTTGTGGGTCCTTCCAGGAGTTCCTCATGTTTCTAGGACACAAAGCCAGTTTAAATCCCACAGAGCCCACGCAGCCAAATGTATTCACAAGTTACCATGTCCTGAGAGCACTCTGTGCTTCAGGCTGCTCGCAGGACTATACTGGGCCGATGGAGGTGCAGCCAAATCCAGGCCTGCTCAGCTGCAGTGCAGGCTCAGCTAATGCTCTGGGGCTCCCAACTGCATGTTTTTTATAAGAATGACTTCTTTGGTAATCTCATGGGAATCGCTTTGGTTAGCTCTAAGGCCCAGTGAGCATTTCCTGTTTGCTCTGGTCCTGCGTAAGCAGCACGTTTGCCTCTCTCACACCCTCTCTCTCCCCCGTCTTCTGCGTGCAGGTGAGAAGCCTCACAAGTGCCAGGTGTGTGGAAAAGCCTTTAGTCAGAGCTCCAACCTCATCACCCACAGTCGGAAGCACACAGGCTTCAAGCCTTTTGGCTGTGATCTGTGTGGCAAAGGCTTCCAACGGAAGGTGGATTTACGGAGACACCGGGAGACACAGCACGGACTGAAATGAGTCCCAGCTGCAAATTGGAAAGCACCTACAACACTATGAGAACAGACTCCCTTGGCTTCCCCGCTGGACCAGAGCCCTGTCCTGAGCACAGACCCTGGCATTACTTTTCTGACCAGGAGCTCAGAGAGGAAAGAAGAGGACAGGGCCATGCATTGACAGCTCCACCCGAGTGACTGTGAAAGTGGAAATTAAAGGCTGGGTTTCTCTCTTCCTCTTCCCCTCTCTGTTTCTGAAATAACACTGGAAAATAAGCCTTTTAGATAGGAAGCCTGGTACTCCAAAGACGGATAAGCTACCAAGTATCTGTAAGCTGGAAAATATTTCTCCCATGGCCAAGATGAACCCCCTGAAGTCTTCAGTAGCTCATCTCCTTGCAGGGAAACATGGGTATAACAGTGTTTACATGGTAATGACAGAGAGCCATCAGCACATGGTGCACGGAGCGCTTGCCTTGCTTGAGTTTCAGTGCTGACTGGCTTCACTCTTAGTTTCCTGTCGGGAAAAGCTGGAGGATCAGGATTGAACTGTGCAGTTTGCCATCTTGCTGGTTTTTAAGCAAAGGTACCAGCTTGGGCCTGATCCTGCTCTCCCTTGTTCTGGTGCAAATTGGAATCTGCATTAACAGTTACAGAGAGGCCCTTTTTATCCTCCCAGAGCCATCTCGCTCTCTATGCAGGGCTTGGCTGTGTGTGTGTGTGTGTTTGAGGCTTGGGGGGGTTACTTCTTGCTACATCCACTGGGGAGAAGCAAGCTTGTGAAAGACAAGTGGAAAAGCCAAAGCACAGAGTTACGCCTTGGAACTAGAAACCCATCCAACAAGTGATCCTGACTGAGGAGGGCAGGAGCACCAGGGAGGCACAGACTTTCTGTCCAGAACCATTACTGGCTTCCGTACTCTTGGGCTTGTTCTAATAACTGGAAAATATGTACTCAAGAGCATTATTTGTATATTTGGTTTTGTTTTTTAATTTTTAAAGGGAAACTCAGCTGAGGTGGGCAGGAATCATTATAAAAGTATAATTGACTGAATTTGCCTTAAATGACTCTGCATGTACCTCAGTTAAAAAAATGTTCTTTTTACTTTGTTGACAGGTTTGTAAATGTCCTTATTTAGATTTTATGGAGTGTCTTATGTTTATTGGTACATATTTATTGGAACAATGTTTTAAGTTAATAAAGTATTGAGGATGGTCCAGAGTGATTTTTATTTAATACGTAACTTCAGCACAGTTGTGAATGTCAGCTGTTACAACGGTGCACCACAGCGATGGTCAGGGCTACGGCATTCGAGGAGAGAATGCAGGCACGGCAGAATTTGCGCAAGGGCTCTGGTTATTAAAGAACACGACTGCCATATTTATTTGTCCAAATCCCACTGATATCAGTTAAATGCTTCACACTTTTGAAGACTGGGGTATACTCTGCTTAGGACTATCACCACAAAAGGGAGTATAGGGGAAACAGCAGTTTTAAGTGTCTGCTTTGGAACTGTTGCCTGCTGGAAGGCCCTGCTTACCCCAGGAGGAACTCGAATGTCCTTCTGCAAGATTAAATATGTTTGCAGGGACACCTGAGCATTAGGTGCGTCATTTATACTTAAGCCTGTTTGGACTCACAGAATTGCCTTTTGCCTGCCTGCCTCGTCAGCAGGGCTTGCTCCATCTGGCAGCCGCAGCCCATACAAAAGAAGCAGGAGGATGACAGAGGGTCCCTTCTCCTTTTCCCAGCAAAGCACAGCACGGCAGCATGGGCTTTTTACACGTGCACTTTAACCTTGTGTGCCCACATGGGTATATACTCATTTCCAGCACTGTACTTCTATTCTGGATAAAACCCGTGAGCAGAGGCCCCCTCTGCTCTGCTGAGCTGGCCCAGCCCTCAGCACCCTGCCCACCTGAGGGCTGTGGCACTCCACCCACCATGGTGCCACCCAGGTCCCTCCGTGCTTCTGCTTTCTGCTACCTCCGAGAACTTCAGCCACAGCCTGCTCCTCACAGGCTGTGGCTGAAGCCTATCTCCACAGACTAACTCAGCACCTGCTGCCTGGGCAGGGGTCAGCTCTTCCACACACGGTTGCCCACACCAATACTCCACAGCTGGGGCTTCTATTAAACAGAAACGTGGCACATGATCACAGCAGTCAGGGTGAGAGGCTGCTGCATGGGCACCGCAGGAAGCTCCAGGTGCTCTGAAGACCACATTAGGCCCGTTATGCTGGGTTAATGAATGCAGAAGATCAGCATAGGAGGCTAACTAGTAATGGGGAAGGCCTGGTGATGTCCTGGGCCCTGCCCAGGCCAAGGGAGGCTCCGAGGAGAAGCTCAGCACTCAGCTCAGGTAGGCTTGGGGCTGCCCCTGGGGCAATGCTCAATATATAAAATAAATATTTTACAGGGAAGCTGCTGTTGTGGATGCATTGAATGCTGGGCGGGGGTGCTGGGCATGGGGTGGCTGGGGTGCAGCAGCCAGCCCCTCTGCCTTCAGGAGGGCCTTTTCCTGCCGGGCACAGCCTCCTTCCCCACAGGCAGGCCTTACTCCAGCAGGCTCAGCTTACTGGCATTTACCTTTAAAACTACAATAGCAACGTGTGCTTGCCCCCCAGAGTGTCTCATTTTTGAACAGGACAAGTAGTGTGGTTTGAGCCTTGTGCAGGCCTGCTGGCTGGGCTTGGGCTGCTCGGGAGGCAGCTGCTGGTGGGGCGGGAGGGCTCGGCAGCGCGGATGCAGCCTGGGTGGGGAGAATCTCTTCAAGGGAAGAAACTTAGCAGGTATTTATTGGTTTAAGTTTGTCTTCCCCCAGAGTGTCTTGTAACTTAACTAGTATACATCAGGGCACTGGTGTTGAGCTGTTGCTCAGGCCCGAACCCCTTTGAAATGGCCGTGCGTGTTCCCCACCTTGCCAGCCTGGCCTGCATTGAGTGCCAGCTCAGCTGCTAATTTGGGTGAAATGTGGCTACTGCTGGGAAAAAGTCATGGCTTTAAGGTGGGGAATTTGAAATGAAGAGGAGGAAAAGAACATCTATCTGGGGAGAATCAGAACAGGCTACTGGGAGGCTACGGTGCAAGTTTGAAGATTGGAAATATCTCTCTCAATGTTATTACTGCGTGCCATTAAAACTGCATTATGCATATTATATGACTCATTATTCATGAAGCAGGTTCCATACCTTTTGTCTGCCAGAGTAACAGTAGAAAGGGTAAGGAGAGACACTGGAGCACACCTTTGTTTCTTTCTGTAAATTTTTAATGACACCTCTAGCTAACCAGTTGGTGAAGCTCAGTTCCTGCATAAAAGTGGAAAGGCAGAGCTATCTACAGGACGACTAAGCCTTTCAGAAGCTAATTTGAGCTTGTGTTCATCCACACTGATGATGATTAAATTACCTATCAAGTGTGCAGTGCTATCAGAATTCAGGGCATTGAAAAAGAAGGTGAATTTATCTGATTGATTTAAAAGACATGGGTGGAACAAGTGGGTTAAAAAAAGAAAAAGTCTATTCCTTATAGATATTATAAAAGTGCTTCTCCTGGCAAGCTAACAAACTTGTTACTTCACCTCCAAAGGTTGTTTTGCCTACCCAGGAAACAAACTTATTAGTTGGAATCAAAATGCTTTATCCAAATCAGTTATCAGGCTGAATTAATTCATGAGGCAGAAACAAAGAAACTTATTAGGTTCCATCCTTATGCTGAGCAGAGATGTTTAAAATTAAAATATGCAAACATCGTCTGTGTTTTCTATACAGTTTCCAAAGGCTGATAGTAACACTCAGATTGTATATTGCAACACAAGGGAGAGGGCAGCTCTTCTGGGTCTTGCTCCTTCCTCAAGCAAAACTTTTGTTGCAGTTGATGGGGGGGGGGAGAGGAAGAGGTTTCTAGAATAAGCCCTAGGTGAAAGATTGCGTGACTCGTGCAACTGTATTTGCAAGCTGTGCTGCTGTTGCATGTTGACAAAGGAGGGCTCCTCAAGTCTCTGCATTTTCCTTCCTTAAGAGAGAAAAAACAAACAGGTCAGTTGTGTCAAATTAATCTCCACCATAACCCCAGTTCACATCAGGAATGGATTTTGCCTTTGATTTGTGTCTTACTCTAAACTTCATAGTGAAATGTAGCTCAGCATACAGCCCTTTGAGAGAATTCTGATTTAGAAAAGCACTGAAATATGCATGTAAGTCAATGAAGTGCTTCTCTAGCAGGGACCTTATGAGATGCCTGCTCAGAGTTAAAATTCCAGAGATTTTCCCTGCTGAATCCTAGACCTCACTCCATTGCCAAGCCACATCCTGTCTGTCTGTTTTCACCTGCAGTGGAGGTGGCTTCTGAGAATGCCAAGGGTAATTTTTGGTTTTTTTTCTTTTTTTTTTTTAATTGTCAATAGGATAGTGGTAGTTTCTGGTATTTTTTTCCTCTGAGTAATAAAGCCCTTTAAATAGATTTGAGACATGTAAATGTCTGTAATGCATTATAAGGCATTAAAAGTGATGGAACCAGATTTCAAAAGATCCTTGTGCATCTAAAGCTGCAGTCACGTCTGAATATGCATTGGCTATGGGTATCTACTTGTGTCTTTGACTTCCCTACTGGAGGAAGAAAAAGGAAAAAAACCAACACATCAGTCTCAGAAAATTTCCTGAGTCTTTATCACACCAGTTGGTAATATACACAACATATGGACTATAAATAGAACAAGCACATAAATCTGGGAAAAAAATGTTTCATACATTATAAAAATGCTGGCCACACCTTGTTAGAATGATGTTGCCTAAAGGATTAACCTGGAGCATGTGATAAATCTTTCAAATAAGATGAAAGCAAACCACTTTTGTGAGCTTGTTCCAACATGCTGCTTCTCATCTGGATTTTTTTTTTTTTTTAGTAGACATGACATGACAAAAGAATACAGAGTAAGACAAACCTAGAAAGAAAATAATGTGACAGCTAATTAAATTATTTCCTTCTTTTAATACCATCCCGCCAACTTTGACGTATGTGTGATCTCCCAGCCAGCTGGATACTACGGTGCATGGGGCATATCCGCCCCCAGCTCGCCCAGGCCCAGCTTGCCGGGGGCTGGCAGCAGTTGCTGAGGCAGTGCCGGGCTCTCCCGCTGAAGCAGCCTAGAAGGCACCTCAGCTGCTGGCTCGTCCTGCCAGCTCCCTCCCTGGCATACAGGACGGAGGTGGCTGGTCAGCCAGGGCACTTGGCAGGAGCGCAGCACAGCACGCATTTAAAATGGCCATTGATTTACTTACTGTAATGTAGCCAGCTGGCATTAAAGGGAAATGGTAATCCTCTGTGGTGGTAGACAGTTCAGTATATACTACTTTTTTTTTTTCTCCTATGAATAAGACATTCCCAAAACTCACCGATAGACTCAGTTCAAAGGGGAAAGAGAGGTATCAGTGCAAGAGGCAGGAAGCTGAACTCGCAGAGTTCAAAAGAGTACGCTCATCTGACAAGAAAAGAGGCAAAATAGATGTTTTCAGTGTTTCATATAGGAACATTTAAATATTGCAGTGAAGGGCCACAACAAATTAATGGTATTTCATTGAGTGATCAGCCAGGAGAGATTAGATGTTTACTTTGTCTAAATTGCTTGCAGTGGCTGCTTCTAGTGTTTAATTTACCTTGATTTAAGCCAAGGGATCTTACATTATCTGTTAAACCTGCTAAATCCTCAATTTCGCAAACTGTCAGCTCTGCCTTTACTGTTGCCTTTTGCCTCTCTGAAACACAGCAATGTGGATAGGAGGGCATGACCAGCTCCCGAAAAGGGAATAGGTGAAAAATGGCCTTGACCTGCTTTATACAGCTGTTCCAAATCTTTGAGTCGCTGCAGGAGCGATGGTTGCAGGTGTAGATGTCCCTTATATTGCAAACCTGTCAGTTGGGTGGCTCAGACCCTCTGGACCAGGATGCTCGTAGCAAGTAATAGCAGGTGTGAGTCAGGGTGCCAGCGCCTCGAGCTCCGAGAGCAAAGAGCTGGGTCTTCCTGTGTGCTTGTGCAGGCCTTTGCGCTGCAGGGGCCTGACTTTTGCTGAGCTCTGCTGCGTACTCTGTGTATCTGCTGTCAGTTTTGGAATTATTTGTGTTTTCAGTAGCTTAAATTAATATTAATGGCAATCGAGAAGAGTCTCCTTCCTGTGTGATATTTCCAGCATGGCTGAGGCATTTTGCTTGTGAGCTTTGCTGCCCCAGGAGCCACGTAGCTCGCTCCCTCCCTGCCTGTTTGTCAAGCTGGGCCTGGATCCGGCGGGGCGTGCTGCTGCTGTTTCCTACAGGGGTTTGGCAATCTCTGGACTGATTTCTGTGGCCAGTTGAGATGGTGAGGCCGTTTGCCACCTCTCCCTTCATCCCGGGCGAGGGGGGCGATGTTCCAGCGGGTGCTTCCGTCCCGGTTTCCCCAGCCCAAGTTGCGTCACAGACCCTTGCAGGGATGGAAAAGAGCGGCTGCATGTATGGGAGGAAGGGGTTTTATGCAAGTGAGGTGAGCTCTGTCCTCCCTTACTCTTCCCTGAATTCTAAATACCTCTGTCTGAAACCTTTCATGCCACTTGCAGTGGGACTCCAGCCAGATGTGGGGCCATGGAGGAGCACGTGCCTGCCTAAGTGTGAAGTGCCTCAAACTGCTAGGCACCAAATAATTTCAGAGGGAGAGATGTTTAACTGTTACTTCTCTCTTTTGAGACTGCTGTGGTTTGCTTTTAACTGTGGCTCTTTCTACTTGCCATTTGGATGTCCGTTTTGTTCCTCTGCATGTTCAGTTGTTGAAATCTCATGTTTGAGCAATTTTTTTCTGTGGGCCTCTGCATGATGAAGACTGCCACAGCCTTTGTACTGATGTTCTGGCAAGGTTACGGACCTCATTCTCTTTGCTAGGGTTTCAGGTCTCAGTAGTGGCTAGAGAGCCAAGGAGCTCTCTGCAAAATGCAGGCATAAAGGGGCATGGTTCTCAACCCAGAAAGTGTGTTGAATCCTAAGGATCCCATATGGTAAAGAGTAACACAAGAGGACAGCTGCACCGGCTGGGTTGGCTTCTACCGCTGGCCATCCAACTCGGGGGAAATGCTACAATTAAGCAGCTATGTAGACTAGACGCGTAGCACATGTTACAGTGAGGATGTCTGTTGTTGCTGGTAGTGAAAGTCTCCTAGATAAATGTTACTCCCCTCTGCCTGATCCCTCTCCTGGTTAGCTGTGTGGTGGGGACTCAGCTGATAATTAGTGAAGTTCCCTGAGGGCACAAGTACTGGTGGGTGAAATCGAGTCTCTGATGGTGGTATCATGGCCTCTTGACCAGAGTAGCCTGGCAATGCTGGAGGTCTGGTGGGCTTTGTTTTGCGGGGGGGATGGGGGGAATAAAAAAGGTAAAAATCTCCAACAACAAAACTCCCTTGTTTCCTTGCGCTTGAGTTTCCTGAATGCTGTAGAAGCCAACAAGTACTGGGCCTTGCTTCCTAGTCAAAAAGCTGCTGCTTATGTTTCTGCCAGCTGGGCTGTGGGCATTGCTGTGCCTGTTCTCTGCTGCCACTGTGGGGTGATTCGGTGCTGTGCGTTTTCCTTGGCCCCCCCATCCTGTGAGAGCGGGGGGTCACATCTACGTGCAGCTGGTGGCAGATACCCTCCCTAAGAGCTGGCTCCTGCATGTGGGCTCCCAGCCAGGCTGGTGCATGGCAGGGACAGGCCTGTGACCGTGCAGCCCTGCTCCTGGCCTGCCAAGCATCTGGCCTGTGTTTTGGGTTCTCTGTTTCCTATTATTTCAGTCCCTTTACTTCAAAGGGGTGCTCTTATGTTTATTGTGAATAAAGGGTGGTGACTGAAATCAGTATATGGGCTGAAGTACCCCTTTAGCATGGCCCACAGTAGCCAGGGGACACGGCATAATCTCTGATCACATTGACACCGCAGTGCTCCAGCTGTGCTTCTGGGAGGTTTCATGTTCTTCACAGCATAACAAAGTGTTTTGTCAACTTACACAAGTGTGAAATGGGCCTAATTCCTCATGTGGCAGTAAAACAGCTTTTCAAAGACCCTTTTTATTGTTAGCTTTGTACAAAGCCATCGTCATGTGATTGAGAATCTGACTTAACAGCTTTATATGATGCCCTGAAGACTGAAATTCACTTCTATAGGACAAAACCAAACTAAAATGCTACTTTGTGTAAAGGCTGGTCAGGGCTGAGGAGTGGAGGGAAGATGCCATCAGTATGAGAAAGCTGTGGGCCAGGGGAGATGATGTTTAACTTCACCTGACCACGGCAACAGAGACCTGCTAGGGATTCCTTGTGCGTTTGCAGTCCTATAAACTTGGAAGAGAAATTTCAAATAGGGTAATTGCACATCTTGGTAACGGCGGTGCTCGGTTGTATGTTGTAACAGTGGTTGACAAAGAGGTGGAGGAAACTCCACCACAATACTTGAGAGAAAATGTGTGTGCAGCAAGTGCCTCTGGCATGTCCAGGCTCTGGGCAGCTGTAGCCAGAAAGGTCAGGCTAAGGGTTCGTGAGGTGGTGCTGGAGTGATTTGATTCCTCCACAGGATTTTCAAACACCTTGAAAGGGGAATATGACCTGAATATGACTTGGGAGATGGAGTACTCAAATACCTCCTGCAATCCTGAGGAAGGAAAACTTAGGCTGAACTCGCTTGGACACACAGAGCTAAGAGTGTGCTGGACTGTCAGTAATTAGATGGGGAGGGGTTTGTGCAAAGCATTGCTCATGGGGATGACGGCTCAGAAACCTCCAGGTATGAGGCATATTGACTGTAACCTATCTAAAGAGTTTCCTTGACAGGGGGAAACCTCAAAGTGGCCTTTCTGGATTTGCAGCTGCATTGGGAGGCTCTGCGTGTTGCTCTGACACTGTGGCCTCAGCTTGACACTTTTCTGTACATGGTAAAGTAGTTTTTCTAGGGTCTCCTCTAAAATAACCTCAGTTCTTGAACCTGTAGTATGTTACTGTGAAGCATCTTGGCCTCTGGTAGTGAACTTGTGGCAAAAGGGAATATTTTCAAGGAAACATATGGCCAAAGTTTCAGTCTCTTTTCTAACGCTGGTTTAACTGATCATCATGTTGAAACGAATCTGTAACTCCCCTTTTGGAGGGTGTGATGTTCCTGCAGCTCCCAAGCGTTATCAGATTGATTTCAATGCAAGCTTAGTGTCTGAGTAAAGTTTTCAGGGTTAGTTTCCTGCAGGGATTCACAGCGAGCCTGTAGGTAAGCTGTCTGGTTGGCAGCTGTGGTGGTCTTTCATGACCAGGAAAGCTCCAGGACCCCTGATTTTTCTAGTGGGGTTGGGAGGCAGCCCATTAGAGGTAGGTGTACATGCAGATCAGTGTGTGGCTTTGCACATTTTTGTTGCTCTGGGCAATATCTGTTGACTGTTCAGAGGGCAAGAGAGCCCCAGGTGTCAGGTGTTGTATATCTGATGAAGATATTTGTGTGTGGAAAGAAACTCAACTTTTGAAGTGCTGCCTGGGATGTGTTGCAGCCTCATAGAGGATTATTTTAAGAGAGGTGGGCAAAGAGCATTGCTATACATTTACAATCCAACAGTCGCAAACAATAATTCTGTTCTGTACAAACTTTTGCCTATTGAGTTTGGCCCTAAGTTATCCAGAAAACAAGTATTTTCTTAAGATTCTTCCTGTGAATATACTGAACACAAGTCTATATTTTTTGTTATTTTCGTCTATGCTTATTTAGTAAATATGGAAAAGAACCTCCTTCCATGCTTCTGTTCCTTCTGAAAGGAATGCCCATTGACTCGCAAAATGAAACTATTGTACAAAGGGAATATCCATAGGTCATTGAATGGTGCAGAAGTGCTTTTGCTCTAGTTGCCATGTTGCTTTTCCTCCCTCCCCTGCTTCCCGCAATGCAAGCTCTGCAACTGCCAAAGCCACACTTGACTGATGTTTTTTAGCAGTAGAGAGTAGACACACACAGGGAATTGACAGTCAGGATGGGGAAGGACCTAAGAATTGAAAACTGAAGCAACTTAAACTACTCAAATAACCTCTCGTTGCTTTCAACCTTCTGACAAAAGCTGTTCCTCTGCTTACATATCTGCTTTTTACTAGAACTCTTTCTAGTAAGCTGGGGCAAGAGAATGGGAGAGGAGGCGGCAGTTACCTTCCCTTCTCTTGGAACAGTGTCATCATTCCCAAAAGCTGCTGTCAGCTGGGGGCCAGGGAAATGGTGCTCAAGTTCTTGGAAGAAGCACCCCCAGCACTAGATGCCAAGTACTTTGGAGGATGTGTCCTGAAGCTATAGGCTCAGTGATTTTTTTTTTTTCATCTGACCCAGAAAAGCTTGTCTCTTCAGGGCAGGAGTGTATGGACTCATTAACAGACTCACCAGTGATCCTCAGACCTTCCGCTATCATGTGGG
>NW_010537169.1:50081-57118 GCF_000687285.1 Phaethon lepturus | reverse complement strand
GAATGCACGTGTGTGCACGCAGTTTTACTGTGCGTTGCAGCACTTACAGCTGGCTTTCTTCCTGTGGTTAAAACCTTCACGCACGCTTCTTGGCTTCTGAGCACAACACGAACAACCTTGCAAAGTAAACACATCCACCTAGAATTTTTATTTTCCTAAATCACTCCTTTAGCTAATGTTTCAAAGGTAGATACGCACCACATCTGGTGCAAACCAAATATTTTCAGTCTGTTGGATCCGAGTCAATATTTGCCCAAGGTATTACAAAGATGGTCATGAAGTTCTGACTAAAGGGAAAAGTACCCTCACTGAGGACTGGTCTTGGACTTACATGTGGGCAAAAGGACCCAGAGCTTTGCAACAGGGCGTCTCTGACTGCCAGTTCTGCACTGCTGCTGCTAGTGGTAGTTTCAGATGGCCTGGATCAGCGGTCTCTCTGTGCTTGTGCAGACAGGCCTGACTCATCACTGGTGCTGCTGGGGGACTGGCACTGCTTGTGCACTTTCTCCGACCTGCTGGGCATTCCCCTGGGGCAGCCAGACGTCGTGGAGACATTTGTAGCACAGGGCTCCTTGCTGCAGCGGAGGTGGTGAATAAATCAATGCAATCTGCCATGCTGGTTGTGCTCCTGTTCCAGATTTTTGCACCAAACTATTTTGTGTGACTTGTGGGTTCCTGGTGCCACTGCAGTCTCTGCGTAGGATTCATGCTGACATACACGCTGTACTTGCAGTTGAGTTTTGGAAGTTGGCCTAATTCAGAGCTGAATCAATCCTAGAAATGGTATTAAAATCTGACTTGCCTTTTGGTCAATTGAGACTTGCTTGGGTAAACAAAGGTCAAATCTTTAGTTTCTTTTTTGGTATTTACATACTTCTGTATATAGGCAAACTCCCATTGCCCCAAGAGCATTTAGGAGCTGACTCACATATGACAGATTTGTCTTACTCTAACTGAAATTGAAGAGCAAGAACCTGACTGTGGGATAACCTACATCTAATCTGTCATATTTAGGGTAAATCTGAGTGGTCCGTGCTCTAAACTGAACTGAACCTGTTTGTAGCTCTATAACCCAGTCAGTAACACAAGGACTGCATCTAACTGATACAGCAAGAGTCTCGCTGGTGCTGGCAGACTAAACTCACCAACTATTAGTCTACTGGGGGAAAATGGCTGTTTCCTGGTCACTGCTGACGATTGGAAATGCCAAGGTCAGTAGACATTAGTCTTCTCTCCGGTACTTCTGCTGCAATTCTGCGTGGCTCGGCACATTTTGGGTTTGTGCTTATGGCAGCATCTGTTTTTCTCTCTGCTCTTCCTCAAGGATGGGAACTAACATAACACTAAGGGCTACTCTTAAACCCTACCAGAGAAAGAACTGACGCTCTGTAGCCACACCAAATTGCAGTCAGCCTGAAATTCATTGCATTAAGGTGCAAGTGGCATATCCAATGCTATCATAAAACAATTAATCCTCAGAAATCAGGGTGAAGGGTGAAGCCATTCCTGATCAGAAACTGACCTTGGTGGAGAGGGGAGGTTACTGTGTGAGGAGGCTACTCCTGTGACAGGAGCCTCCTTGCAGTGGGATTACACCCTGCCCAAATGCTCTGTGCTTTGGAGTGTGGGTTGGCCCAATTAGCAGAATGCACATTGAGGGGTTAGACAAGTCCTCTCTTCTTCTGTAGCAGGTATTTATTTCAAATGCCTTTTTGGATCCCCGTTGCATTTGAAATGCAGGATTGTTCAGTGCTGGCTTTTTTTCTTGCAAGTGACTTGGCAGTCATTACATGCAAAGAGAAGTTATTCCTGACGATTGCTGTATGTTATGACAGCAATAGGAAACACTGTGTGTTTAAAAGTTGCCTAACAGCTGGTGTTATGGTCCCTGTTCTCATTTGCCTTTAACTAGCAGACTAACGAAGTAGGTTGAACTCTCCTATGTCAGTGCTTGAACTTCTATGTTGCTGTTTGCTTGGGTTACAGGCTGTCACTGTGGTTCAGCAATCTCTGAGAACGAGGTCTCGGGGAAATGTCACTCTGGCTCTGTGCCCTTCTCTTTATGAGGCTGCAGTTCCCTCTCGTGGCACATTGGGTGGGATGTCTTCCCTTCTCTCCACACTCCCATTTGGATGGTCCCTGCAGAACTGCTTTGTCCTGAGGAGGGGAAAGGTGCCTGAAAGGGTTCATCCCTCTGAAGCTGCTCTTCTGAGCTGGGCACTTTGTTCCTTCACCTCAAGGTGTGTGACAAGGAAATGGCACCTATGGGAGATTAGGGAGTATGAACTTTCCTTAATGACCAATTACCCCTATGTCATGCTTGTACCTGCACACCTGCCAGTGATGTCTGGATGATACTACTGGGTTTGCTGCAGTCCCTTCCTAGACCAAAGCAGTGACTCTCCACTGTGTGCCAGGGAATCGCTGTGCAGCTGGCTTCAGCTATGGATTTGAGGCTGGCACACAGACCAGAGGTCTTTTGACTCCTGCTGTGTTGGTGGTGGGTAACAGTTTGGTACATCTGCTGCTCTTTCATTGCTCCAGGACACTGGGATCAAGGCTGTAGCAAAGATCTCGGGTATAGTATCAGGGTTCTACCTCTGTCCAACCTGCAAGACCTACTACAAGCTGTTAACCCAAAATTCATACAGGTTTGGTGGAGACTTTCAAGGTCTCTGCAGCTAAATTCCCTTAAGATGGTTTCTTGCATCCAGGAGGCACAGGTGACAGCAGGCAGGCTACTTCCAGGGTCCCCCCTCCTCTGCCCATGGCCTCAGGACACTGAGTGCCAGGGTGAGACGGGTGGGAGAAATTGCTTAATACAGGTGGAGGACTCCTAGAGCGTAGGGGAGCAAGGGCAGGTTAAAATGAGGAAACTCTGAAATATGGGACAAGGACCCCGGAATTGGAAACAAGCAGAGACAGGACGTGTGCGTGACTGAGGGAGCTGGAGCTTGGAAGCTTGTCATGCTGTAAAAGGAGGCTCATTGCCCCACAACAGCTTTTCTACTAAAGGGTTCTGGGGTTTCCTCCCAAGCAAAACTTGCCCAACACTTAATTAATGAACATGCTTATGGTTGCAAAGGCAGGTGTCTCATGGAAATGCCATAATTTTCCGTGCTGCTTGTGCTCATCCATCACTATATGAGCTCTGACTGCAGAACCACAGAGGATACACTCTGGGCTGATCTGCTCAAGAGGTCGGGCTGACCTGCTTGGGAGGACTCAAGACTGAGTAACAAAGAAGGTGGTTTCTGTATGATCTCTGTCTTGCTGGCTGCAAAGGTTGATGAGTATATAAGTGGGAAAGGCAGGAAACTTTACAGGGTAGCACTTCCTTCACGCATGCAGTGAGAAGGGTAACTAGCAGTCATGCTGCTAATGAGCAGCACCAAGCCATGGAGGCTTCGTAGCAGCTGGCATGATGCAGAGCCTGGTCTAACTCTGGGTTCGGAGGGGCTGCATGGCTTACTGTCAGGTTGGATTTCTGCTCTGTCACAGAGCGACTGCGTCACCGCTCTGTGCCCCCAGCTCTGCACACAGAGTATCCCCAACGGCCACATATGTGACAGCCATTTGCGAGCACTAAGCGAGGACAAGAAACTTGCAGTGAAATGTGGTGGAAGCCATTTCAGAAGACAACAGTTTTCCTCTAAGTATATTATGATGGAGGATGTATATCTTCTGGTGGGAAAATCATCCAGTTGCAGGATGCCTGTTTTAGGTGTTAGGAGTGAATTATTACACAAGTCCTGTTAGAACTGGAAAGTTCTGACTAAGAAGTCTTGCCAACACCTGCAGATACGGTGTTTCTGTGATGGTAGTAACATTGAAGATGTGCTGTATCTACCCTGTCCTGCAGAAATCACAGATGTGCAGCAGCAATAAATTAGCAAAACACATAATTAGGGATCTGTGGAAGTGAGTGTTTCAGATAATACTGCTTTCTAGAAGCAAACATCTCTGAACTAATACCTAAATCTAAAGAGAGAAGTGATTTCTGAGTGCAGTTATGAATTATGCTGTTGTGAACAAGGCGTTAGGCCCTGTCTCAATCTGTTTCATTCTTAGAGACATGCTTTGCATAAACTAACACAGAAGTCGCACCAGTTAAAAAATAAAAGAAATCCTTATGCACTACATGACTACCCTTTATGTAGGACCTCATCACAACCTTACATATTGATAGAAGTATCATTTTGTTAGTCCATTAGAAGTTTGAGGACGTTTTCTTATGCCTGCACTCACAATTGCACCACATGTGCTTTCAGGAAGCCTAATGTAACAGTCAGATTAAGTGCTTTCTTGCCTATGGCTATTTTACTGGAAATCCTGGTAATGAAGACCTCAGAATAAGCATTTGTGTTTAAAAAAAAAAAGAAAAAGAAAAAAAAAAAGGCATGTGTTCAATGCTTCCACCCTGGAACAGGATGAAGTAAAGGTCTGTGTTTCTCTTCTATTATTGATTATTTATTGCAGTTCTCACTAGAGGATAGAGGACTAAGCTATTCTGTCTCAAAATGTCAAACCTTAACCTTTGTGCAAACTTTCTGAAGTTCAGCAAGCTATGTGAAAATGGGCCACTGTGATTGAATAGCGTTAATGTAGAAATAGTGAACTCCCCCACAACACTGTATTTCGCCATCTGCAACATGGCTTGCTCTGCAGTGGTTTCACAGGTCTATGACTCTTGTGCTGATTTTGAGGTGGTTCTATTTATACTTACAACTGTACTTAAAGAAACATCTGTACAGAGATAAGTAGTACATACCATTGATACGTAGATGCTAAAAACATAATTAAGCTTTTGTGCTGAGCATTTAGTAGTACAGGCTCACTTCATACCCTAGTATCCATCATTGCTTTCAGAGGCAGATTCTCATCCTACCACAGGAGCTTGCTTTCTTTTCTCCCCAATGGGTTCTCTTGCATCTCGTATTAAAACGCATTTTGTGACTCTCTGATTCGGATCACTCTAACACTGACCCACCACCTTTATCACACACACGCTCTGATGTTCTCTGCAAATTCCACTGTCAAGGATTTCTAGCATCGCAGCTTGTTCCCTGCACCTCTTTCTCCTCTTCACTGTGGGCTGATCTGCTGCTCCCTCCTTATCTACCAAACCTCTGTTGTCATCCCCCTCTTCTTCCCTAAACCTCTGCTGATTGTTTTCTCTTCTCTTACGCCTGTGTTCCTGAAGTTTCCATGCAGCACCTGGTGCTGGCACTTCCTTATCCCTCTCCCTGAACAAGTGCTAGTCAGGGGCTCTAAGCTGGCCAGTCCAGCAAAAGCTGCTGGTCTGCTCTGTCACACAGTGTGTGTACCTTGCCTGTGGTGCTGATGCAATTCACTGAATGAAAAATGCCTCCACACTGACTGTCTGGATTTAAAACAAAACAAAAACATCCAACCCAACACCCCCCCCCAAAACAACCCACCTACTGAGAATTATTTTTCACCAAGAACTAACATGTACAATCTGTTCATAGTCAGCCCCAGTTACTACTGGATTCTGCTTTGAGATTCATCATCAAGCTGGTTTGCAAAACACTTAATATTTGTCCCTTGTATTTTTTTTCTCCTTACTAGAAGGGTTTCTTTTTAATAAGTATGCCTAGTAGAAGAAACTCAAGATTTGCCATCTTACTAATTTGTAAGAACAGCTTCCACCCACGCCCAACCCCCACGCATCTGTTCTTCCTTCATGATCCCAAATTAATGCAGAACTAGTGTTGGACTGCTTGGCTTAGGCTTCCTTGGACCGTCTCTCATACCCTTTTTTGTCTTTTGCTACTGGAATCATACTGAAGTTTATTGCTGCTTCCAAATGTAACTCCAGTTTTGCAAGACTCTTACAAACTAACATTAGTTGGTCTAGTCCATCCACAATGTCACAGGCAAGGACAACACCCTCCTGGTTTCTTTCTCATGTAGCCTAGAATAGCCCACTGTACCAGTGAGCTCACATTATCTTCTCCCCAAGGTCAGTTTAAAGCCCCTGGGCTAGCCCAGGGAGTTTACTGTTCAGTGGCTGCAATGAGCAACACTGAGCCAGGGGATCTCCAATTCTCCGTCCCCACAGCACTACTGTCCCATGCTCTCCAAACATCTCCTGTGTAGCTCTGTCCCAGCCATCTGCTCCCCTGACATCTGTAGTCTCCTCTTGTCTTCTTCAATGGGCAGGAACATTATAATACACGAAGTGGCCCAGATTCCTCCAAGACCTCAGCATTCACAATTGACGCCAGAGCAAATGGCCTGCTTTTAGTCTCTTTTTATTTTAAAGTGTCTGGCCTCAACATACTTAACCATGTTCAAAATCAAGTCTAAAGGTTGCAGTGGGCATATGTAGAGATATGACACAAATCTGGTGGTGAATACTTATGAAAAATCTGATCCAATTCAGCTGTAACATTTCTGTTTGGTGTGGAGCTGAGTGTATAGTATCAGCAACATCAAGGCAAAGCAATGGTTACAGAAAAAATATGCTCAATCAACTTCTGTTTTTCTTTCAGCTCTGGGTAGGGTTAGGCAAAAGAGTAAGGGAGGTATTTCAGCATGTATCACCAAGAAGAAAGCAAATATATTTTGAATTTCATGTTCTACCTGAATGGGATTTTCCTTTGCAAAACGGTGGGATGACAGCCATCAATTTTGGTGAAAGCCACTCTAGTCGCCAGGCCACGAGTGTGGGTACCAGGAGCTCAGAGTGTATTTCTAGCTGTGTCTGACATAGTACCTGTGCCTGGATGAGTCACTCCAGTCCCCTTTCACTTTCCTTTTCTGTGAAAAGGGGTTACCTGTCTTTGGAAAATGCTTTGAAATTGATGATGAAACTGCTAATTGATAACCCTCATCCTCAAATGGTAAAGACCTCACCTCAATACATGTAAATGTGCGGTAAGAAGACCAATAGCTCAGTCAAAAAAATTAGCAATTAAAAATAAGCACGATTCTGTGTAATCGCTGATCAGTTTGATAATCTTCAGTGGTGAATTTGTAATCTTGGTCGAAGTTCCAAAACCAGACAATTC
>NW_010537169.1:44231-50050 GCF_000687285.1 Phaethon lepturus | reverse complement strand
GGAATGCATCTCTTCTTTCAGCAATAATGCATCCTCAGGGAATATTTTATGAAAGATGGTGGCTTCTGATAGGTAACTGCCTGTAGAGATAGAAGGGCTATTATTTGGGGATTCCTACATAGCAAGAAATTCTGAACAAAGCTGTTATTGTTCCTCATTACATTAGTTTCAAAAACATACTGTACTTCTACTAAGGAAAAAGACATCTGAGTGTCCATGTAGTCAAACAAACAACAAACAATTTGGGAAGACAAGTGAAAATGTACATTTCTGCAAACAAAAGTGTGCTAAAGTGTGTGAAGTGTGCTAAAACGGCTGGATACCAGTTGATCATAACGAAATTTAACCCACCTTAAAATTAAAAGTGACTTTAAACTTTTTTTCTTCTTTTCTATGTGTTTAGAAATGTTGAAGTGAAACACACTGTCAATTTGGACACTTTTTCAAGTTGAGAAATTAATCAAAACCAACCTTTTCCTGCAGAGGTTTCATTTTCAACCGAGTAGGCCTCTTCTGATTAAAGAAGTTGCATAAAAATTCTTAATCATCTTTGCACAGGAGCACTGCTGTAGCTGTTGGGTGATTCATATCTGTTTTAGAGACAAGTTTCATAATAATCTATAGATGCTGTTGTAAGAATCATTGTATGAGTATCTTTGTCCATCCAGCAACAGTCGTGTAGCCCTTGTGCAGTGTCCTCCCCACTTCAGAGAGGCCACCCGTGTAAACTGGCACCAAAACATGAACATGCATGAGCCTCTTTTGAGGAGCGAGGGGAGAGATGGACAGTTTCCTGCCCTGTGCTGAAAAAACCGAGCCCTGCAGCAGGCTCCCTGCAGCAGCTCGGTGTGCGGACGGGAGCAGGGGGAAGGTGCGAGGCAGCCCTTGCTGGGCAGTGCTGTCCCTTCTTCTTCCCCTTGCGGGGTGCAGGG
The DNA here is from genome assembly GCF_000687285.1 of Phaethon lepturus. Taxonomy (NCBI): domain Eukaryota; kingdom Metazoa; phylum Chordata; class Aves; order Phaethontiformes; family Phaethontidae; genus Phaethon; species Phaethon lepturus. The sequence goes on along the minus strand of NW_010537169.1, from coordinate 49,118 downwards.
AGCCCGCATGAAGGGTGGGCAGCCCAGGGATCTCCTGCCGTGGAAACTGAACTGTTGGGTGGGAGCTTTGCAGGGGTGGATAGGGAGCAGGCAGGAGCACGCACACCAGCTGTTGGAATTAGTGAAGTGGTAAAGTGGAAAGGAATGGCCAGACACTGGGATGGGAAGAAAGGAAGGATTTGGAAAAAGAGGGAAGAGATGGGAACAGAGCAGAGAGAGGACACAGGGTGGGTGACTGTAACTCTGATGGCTGTGATACCTAGTTGTGAATTTTTAGTAAAAGGCTTTCAGTAGCACTAGGTACAGAAAAAATGTGCTGGAGTATTATCTGTGAAATACCCAATTCAGTATTTTAAAAAGCCTGTGGCTCTTGGAAACTGTACATTGCTAGCTGTCAGGCTGTGAGAGCGGATACTCTTGGGCTAACCTGCAGGGAACTTCCTTCCTCCATTTGTAAAGGAAATAAGGATGTGAAGATATGTATCTAAGCTGTTGTGCCCCCCCCGCCCCCAACACACATGCTTCCTAGTACTGGTGACTTTATCAGCTTTGCTTCAGGCATCATCTCTCTTGTATTCAAGGTTATCAGATAGAGGTGAACTAGGAAAAAAAAAAAAATCCAGCTTTTGACTCAAACCATTAAAATATAAATGATGTAACCCAGAATGCAGTATTACTCTTACACAGATCTTTACAGAAGATCAGCAGTCAAGCACCAAAACTGGAGGTCAGTGTTTTACCTTTGAATCACCAGATTTAAAAAGGATGTTTCTTTCTGTGAAACCTGCACGACAGGATTATCTTACAGTTGCATATTGACAGAGAGCCTTCAAGGCAGCTAAATACATATTTGTAGCCATGCTTTTAAATTTTAACCTTTTTTTTTAATTCAATGACAAACTTTTAACTGTAAAGTGACAGCATGCTGCAAAGTGTAAAGTGTGCTTGACAGTGTAATTAAGAAAGTGGCTAGCGGATCTTGCATAGTTTTTCAGCATGAAATGACCCCTTCTACTGCTTTTACATGTCATTCTTCACAGGACAGTATCATGAGGCCTTTTAGATAACTTGTAGCATTACTGCCAAGCCAAATTATAAATAATTGGCACCTTACCACTAGAGCATTGTGGACTGAATCTTGTCCCACATCAGCCCCTGCAGTGGGAGGAGGAATGGCTTGCAGATAGGCATTATGGCTAAAACAGCTGTGAGTCCCTGCTATAGCCTGTCCATAAAGACATGGACAAACCACTTCGCTCTCCTGTGCTCAAATAACCTTCTGTAGGGAGCTGCTACAGCAGATGGGTAGCTGTGGGCCTGCTTGCTCAGGCAGGAGCTTTGCTCAGCTCCTGTCCAGCACTCAACGAGCAACACATGGGGCCTCTGGTGCAGAGAGGCTCAGTGGTGCACACAAACCACATGTTCCCAGTGAAGGGGCCTCGCTTACCCTAGTGTGTAACTCAACTCGCACAGGAAGGCCTGTGCTGCTTTTTGGCAAAGGGAACCATCTTAGTTCCATAGCAAGGCTCCAGTTAAGCTCAAAGAGAGATAAAACTCCTCTTAACAAGAAAATATAAGGCGTTGTTCAAATTAATCTCTTCTTCCTGGGAACAACCTCTGCTTATACAGTGAGCATAAAAATGAAAAGATTCAAATGGCGTTTGCATTCTTAAGAAACAATGCCTGCACCGAGTTGAAAACATTTCATATTCATTCTTTGGAAACAATTTGTGTGATTTCTTCTGTTTTTCTTCAAGCGTGATTCTGTTTTTCTTCAGCACTGCTTGCTGCTTGGGGTGTGTGGTTTGACACTCAGCTTGTCAGTTTAGTATTTTGAGATTGTGAGTTTTTTGAAGAGGGCACATCTGTGGTTATAGAAGAAAAACAAGAAGCATCAGATGTTCAGTGTACAAAAAAGAAGAGCTTGGGAGGATCTTAGAAATGAATAGTTAGAGGAGATGACATGTATTTGACCCAGAGCTGTTGAGGGCTAATGTAGTATCTGTAAAACCACTTATTTTCCAAGTTTTCAAATGTCCTCTGGAGAAATTATCTCAATAAGGAAGAAACACTCTTAACTACATTTCTAGTTGTGAAATTTTATAAGCCAAGGATCTTAAGCAGCAAGAATACCTACTTTGCTTTTTACTTTTTTTATTTAGTGAGAGCCCACAGTTCAGCAAGAAAGAATGTATTCAAAAAAAGCTTTTAAGTGAAGGGCTTCTCTTCAAAAAATGAGATTGTGATTCCTAAACAAGGTATGTAACTACCAAGACAACAGTTTGCTCTTGTTTGCACCAACAAGAGCTTTGTCCTCAGAGCTTTAAGCAGTAAAACTACTGCCCTTCTGAGAAGAGAAGGGAGCGTCAGGACTGCGAAGCGTCAAGAGAAGGAAGCTTCATCCCCCATACTACTCCTTCAAACTACTTGGATACTGCAGCAAGAGCCTAGAAGCAGTTAAGGCTGATGGACATTTAACCAGCCTTTGTGCAAGAAGGACTAAAGTCAGCCTGCAGAGGGATGTAGGCTTAGACAGGTTTCTGTGTAAAAGGGAACTGGATGTAAAAGATGCTTGAAAATCAGCTGCCAAGGGGGGTATACAGCAGTGTCTGCCTTCGTTAAAATGCAATGATTATTCTAGCTTAGCCAACTGCATTGTTATCAAAAGACCTTAATATTTTCAAACTTAACTTTTAATCTTTCTCTCCTGTACTGATATGAATTCACCCTCTTTTTTCTAGCTGTGCAGGTAAATATACTATACCAATACAACTTTGCTTGCACTGTCTCAGCAAAGTATTTTTAATGTATTGCATGGTCGTTCCTGCTTTGAGACCGTGTCTTCAACTTGAAACGCCTGGGTTTTTTTTCCACAAGAAGTGCAGTATTCTGAAGTTACCTTCCAACACAGAATTCCTAAGTGGTGTTTTAACATGTCAACTGCCAAAGTAATATACCTATACTTTGAACTACAGCCAGCCTTGCTGAATCAGTACTAGCCACAGGTTTGTACCTATTTATGCTATTTGTTAAATTAACAAATCAGAAATGTCTGCAAAAGGCTTTTTCCTGACTGTGGATAGTGCTTGCAGTACTGAGATGTTTACGGAAAATGCTGCTCAGTGGCAAATTCTGATTAGGAAATGTTACCCTTTCTTTGCATAATAGGTGAGAGAGATAGCAACCATATGTTAGGCATGTCTATAAAATACCTTACATAAGTCAGATCTTAGCTGGCAGCTGTCAGTATCATTGGTCTGGCTTCTTAGATAATACTACCAACTATGATCTTTTTTGTTACTTAACTACCATACTGTTAAGTTATATTAACCTGATTTGTAGTAACTCTCATTTGAGTAGAACAAAAAGGCAAGATTTATGATGTAAATCCTGATCTAAGCGTTTGCAGCTTATTAAAGCTGTATCCAAAGTCCTTTAAAATCTCTGTAGCAAAGACGAATTCTAACCAAACCGAGGACTCTCCAGGAAGCTGCTGCTGTCTCACTATGTGTTCCATTCAGTTACATACCCCACTAAATTTCAGAGGCTAAAAAGTTCCAGAAATGTCACTAATTTGATGTGGCTTGCAATGATGCAGGATGTACCAGTCAGTAGCCCCGCTTGCTTTGTTCTCTGTTCTTCACATGCAGCTCCTGCAGGTAATCACAGCATGCAAAAACATACTACAGACTTTGCCTTTAAAATATAGGCTACCAAAGTCTTCTGGGGACTGACTTCTAAAGGGGTAGTTTTCATAGTGGCGAGATGTGACTGCTTTATGATCACCAGTGTGTCAGCTCTAGTCTGTTCTGGGTGATGGGACTCACTAGGGGGCTTGCTGTCTTGGGTAACTGCAGGATAGCACAGTAAAACCAACAAACAGGGACATCTGAAGTGTTACAGGCGCCACACTTACTTCACTATTCTGATAAACCTTCCTAAGTCTAGGACTTAAGTCTGCACATTCAACTATGGTGGCAAAGTCAGTGGGAGGATAAACCTGTCTCTCAGATCTCAGAAACACTGGTCCGAAAGTTGGTGGTGTTTGTTCCTGACCTTTCCAGCCCTGCCACTACTGTTAATGGTGCCCCAAACGTGGTGCTGTACTGAGACTATTTTGAGGAGGATGCCCAAAAGGTGTATCACAATATTGCCCATTTTCCAGGGCAAGAACAGTTTATAGAGGCTTGCTGTTGTTTTTCACCTTTCTTCTTGCTAATTATTACTCTTTTTGGCTAGTCTTGTCTATTTTTCAGAACTCCAGGTTGCCTTGCTCCTTGCTCTACAGCTGCAAGCAACCAAGGGGGAATGACTAACATTTATCACACATGGCCAGATCAGCCACTGAGGCAAAGTACGCTTTCACTTGCTTTTCGAAACTAGAGTGCTCAAATGAGAGCTACTTAAAGACACAGGTTTCCAGATCTCTTCCCCCACCTCACTAAATCCTGTTTAGCACCACAAATGCCACAGTTCACATTCTACAGCGTCTTTCAGGCAGCCCACCTCCCAAAGCACTGTCTGCAGTCTGTGCAGAGGAGTGGTTCTAAGATGAAGAGTCACAAAAAGAAAGCCCACAAGAGGAAAAGTCTCTAGCAATATTACTTTCTGTCTTTGCTAATGGAAGGCACACCCACTTCCTCTGAGTCTAATCAGAGGACGACTGGCTGTCAGGTGGTAGAGATACGCAGTTGAGAAACAGAGGTCTTTATAGGTGCCTAGCCCAGCCATCTGCTGCTTTATGGAAACTTAAGACTTGTGGAAGAAAGTCTGATTCTGTATTTTCAGTATTTAATGCTCATTGGAAATGACAGTTCAGCATTACCTGCTACCCCAGTGAGATCAAGCTAAACCCCACCCACAGTACTGGGTGTTCGTAAGCAATTG
>NW_010537169.1:34079-44200 GCF_000687285.1 Phaethon lepturus | reverse complement strand
TAGGGAAAGCTTAGAGGAAAAAAGTATAACTAGAATGTAGCCTCCTGGATGTACTTTCAACACACTGGCACTGTTTTTTTTCTTTTGGTTTTAACTCTTGCATGTTAAGCAAAAATTCTGTGTGAAGTAGTAGCCATCAAAATAACCCAACAATAGGATCAGATTGCTTAGAAACTTTGTGTCATAATTTATTACTAAATAAATTACTCCAGGAAGAACCAGTCTACTATGGTCAAAGTTCTCAGCTGCTTTTCTGCTTGCTTTCTGCCACCACAAAACAGGAGCAGAGGCATTAACACCACCCATTTTGTACACTGTACTAAGGTATGATGTGGAGAACCTAAATCTAAGAGCATCAAGTTCTCTGAAGTAAACGGAGACAGGCAAGTTACCTAAGGTTGTATGCCTAAATTTAGAAGGTGTGAATATCGCTTTCCTCTTCTCTCTTCCTTTTTCTTCTCTCTGATGTGTTAGTCCTTTTCTCTCCAGCAGTTAAAGGTCAGCTAAGACTTAATGTCCATCCCCTCTTGCATTTTTGTGGATTCCAGATTCTCTTAAACTAGGGAATGAAGGGTAGGACATACAGGTTCAACACCAAGATTCACAGGACTCTTATGCCCACCCTTCCCCCCAACCCACAACAGATGCTTTGCTTTTAAAAATACTCACTGAGACTGAAGAGTGAAAATACAGGTGAATCTTCTCTCTGTTGTGTGGACACAGCCTTTGAGGCCCCAGATGTATCTCTTGTATGTACTATGCTCTTTGTTGCTCCCTGCATCACTCTTTTTAAAGACAGGGTAGATGTAATTTTCCAGTCCTGGGTTTAGACAGCAGCACAGCCATGTCAGTTATGCTGCTCTAGATTTACTAAGGTACTTCTGTTTTGTCTTCGATGAAATAAATCAAGCTCTCTTCTGCTTATTTTAATGTAGAATTTTGCATTACCATATATAAGCATAATGTGATTTTTTTTCAAGCTTTACAAAGATGCACAGTAATCTCTTCAAATACCTCAAAATTTTCAGGTTACATTATGACTTGCCCACTTTCCTGAAATAGTGACTATCAAGTGAACCACTCTGAATCTCCTTCTTCCCTCCAAAACCCAAGGAAAATCAGCCAGCTTGGTCAATGGGCATAAAGAATCATGCAGCAGCAGCACAGGGCTCTGCACTAGGAAATTCAGGATTACAGAGTGCAGTACTTAGCACTGACAGTATTTACAGGACTGTGAACTGAACCTTGGTGTGAAAATAGACACAAAAGCTTTTCTTCCACCCTCTTTGGTTGGCACAAAGACTGCTTTGAATAACTTTGAACAACCTGACTTTCTCTGTATATGTGGTTTTATTAACAATATTCTCTTGTGAGATTACTTCATTACGTCTATAGAAAACTCAGTAAGAAATCCGTGTCTGCACTATGCAGGTACATGTCACACATTCCTTCTTTGATGCTGAGAAGTTGCAACAGTATGAAGCAGGCTTTGCTTTAAGTTTTAAATGAAAGTGTTGTTCTATTCTTTACTGTAGCTGTCGTAAGTCAGGAAAAAAAAAATCACCATAGAAGTCTGGTTTCTCCCCCTGCCTCCCTGCTATTAGAAGAAACACATCATACCATATTTGCCCTGCTACAGGTCCACTGCCAGACAGGCTTGGATGCTTTACATGGTCAGGGACACCTATGACTTTATGATCCTTGTGATCCAAGTAGAGAAACAGAGTCCCATCTACCCTAAGCTCCAGATCCATAATGTTCCTACACACCTGCAGCTCACAAGCCAGTCACTAAAATTTAGCATCTCTGAGATAAGGCTCAAACCCACCACTCAACCAAGTGTCAACTGTTCTCATCTGTTCAACTATCATAGAAAGGAAAAAGAGTAAGCATAGCAGCATGGCCACAAGGAAACAATCTGCCTGCAAACACAACCAAAATGGGAAGGGGGCGGGGGGGGAAGATGTAAGCTGAGAAAGAGTAGAGTCTGTTAAAGGACAGATAGTTGTGGCAGAAGTTAGCTTTAAGCTCATAAATGAGGTCTAGATTTGAACACTTCTAAGTAGTTAAGATGTTACAAAACGTGCTCATAAGAAAACTACATAGATGAACTTAATTTTTGGTGCTCAAGTTACGCTCTTTGTACAACCAGTTAAGGCTGATCATATGAAAGATCCTTTTGAGATGAGTCTACAGCCTTACTCCTACTCAAAAAGTAATGGGTATATGTCTACGTTCTGCATTTATTTATACGTGTTTTACTTAAGTCTAAGGGAGATAAAAAAATCATTAAAGGTAAACAAAGCATACTCCTTCAGAGCATTTCTAGCATATTATAGAAGTCTTTCTTCTGGACTGGTGAAGGTGGTCATGGAAGGAGAAAGGTTATTCTGTTAAGGCAAGGAAAAGAATGACTGAGTTTCTACACAGTAGCCAAAGTGGAGATGCAAAAATCCTGGAAGCTTAGTTTTTTGAGCTGCTAAGGCAGACAGTAAAAGCAGCAACAGTGAACCCTGATAAAGAGGTCTTTGGGCCTGGGACCTATTCACTCTTATTACAAGATCATACATAGTAAGTGCTGAAGACCAAGCCTAAAAATAACACCGCTAAACTGACAGGAAGTGAAAAAACTTTCCAAATGAGAGCCATCGAACCTGATGAAACGCAGTCATATTCCCGGTATGAGGTACATTTGTAATGCCTTCTAGGTGTACTCGGTATAGCAGCATTATCACGGGGTAGTTGTAATCTTTATGCCTCAAGGTATGGAGGCATGAGACAGAAAAATGGCTTGCTCAGAATCTACAGTGAAGTATTAGCTAAAAATAGAAATATATTTAACTTTCAAAATCAGAAGCTGATAGATACAAATTCAAGGTCTTGCTCAGAGTATCATACCCATTACTCAGTCTTCTACAAGCTTATCTTTTGGTGACGTCGTGTCCCTTCTTTGCATATAAGTTTTCCACCATGGTACAAAACCAGTGTACCTTCTATCCAGATTACATCATGCGTTCTTATGAATTTGACATCAGATATACTCTGATCACGATGGGTATTTTTTTCCTATTGCATACTTAGAAAAATACATAGCTTTAACGCTGCATTAAAGGTTTTCCTCATTCTAAATTATTGCTTTTACAAGTTGTACTGAACATAACTTCCCATTACAAGGTAAGTTTGGAAAAGTCAAGCATCACCTAAATAAACTTAACCGCACAATGAAGCTTCCAGGGAAAAGCTGCATGGGCTTCTTGTGTGTCAGGGGCAATCAACATATTTATCCTGAATATCATGAAGGAACTACACAGCAATAAACTAATTAAGTGCAGAGTTCCCTTCTGGTGTCCAATTACAGAAACAAAACAAAAGGAATAAACTCTGTTTTTTAAATGGCGTTGCTATCTAGCAGCCCTGGTAAGTTTAGTTGCAGTCTTAACTAGTGCTGGCATTTGCTGCAGACTAAGCATCGTCATTTACAACTTCCTCCTCAAGCCGCTCAAAAGACAGTGTCCTATGAACTGAGAACTATGCAATAAACCATACGATGGAATCATTAAGAATTACTAGTGGATTAGTTTTAAATTGCATTTTATAATTAGTTGGTGACAGAAGCAAGTCTAAACACCACAACTTGAAATGACTACTGAAAGCCAAAAATTAAGTTATTAGTTATTCAAATATATTTTAAAGTCCAAATCAGTAACAACTAGAGGCTGTTTAAAAATAACTTGTACACAACTTTCAAGATCACCCCTTTTCTTAGAAGTAGCAAGATAAACAGGCTATAGATCAGACATCTTTTGTGTACTGTCATCATCATTCTTAAATATTACTGCTCCATACATTGCGTCAACTGGAAAAATGTCATCAACAGTGTTCTTAACACTCCAGGCTAATATGCCTTTCCCCCCCACTCCTTTCCCCAATTCCTGTTGGAAATTTTCAGCTAAAATTTGTCTAAGCAAGAAAACACCAAAGCAATCCAAATTCATTTCTCCTAGTTTAAATAGTTTTCAGATGATCCACATTTTAACTAGTCTTCGTGCATACCTCGAACAACTGCTGTTACAGTCAGCTTCTCCACAAGACTTCAAAATTCTTATTCAGAGGGAAGAAATGAAAAAGCAGAAGTGCACAAAGTACAATTAATACTAAATTTCATTTTTCATTTAAAAAAAGTTCCAACAACTGAAGGTGTTCTTTTGTTCTCTGTGCCACTATTTCAGATAGTAGGAGAAGTTAAGATGATCACCTTATTCTGTGGGGAACAAAGGATTGAGATCAGTAATGTTGATATACTAATTACTTAAACACTATAATACTATAGTCATCGAATCAGTTGAATATGATCAGCATACATAAGGTATTTGGTCTTAATTTTTTCAGCCTACGCAGAATGAAAATGTAAACTCAGTATTACGCCAAAAATACATGGCTTTTATCTCAATTTTAGATCACAAACACTAAATATAACAATTACATTTTAATAAGAAAACCCCACTGAGACTTAGCCATTGTAGCCACACAGAATTTTTTTTTAAAAATTATAGTAGAACTTGAGTAAAAATTCCTCCCCAAATTGTAATAAATTAATTATATATTCTCCAAGATTAAAGTGATAAGTAAGCAGCTGGCATTTACTGTAAGTGACAAAATAATGACACTCATTTCCATACCATATGTATTTCTTTACTTTAAAATGTACTTTACATATTTTCTACTCTGGCTGATATGATCTGTAGTTACCGTGCATACTTATAAAATGCTGAAAATTAACCCTGTTAACTGGCTTAGTTTTACAACGTGCAAAATAGCTTAAAACTGACTGACCATTCAAGTAGGCAGTCCTTTCGAAATATTCTTGTTAAACTTTCCAGATCTTCATTTTTCAAATGCAGTTCTTCCAGCAATGTAGTCAGGAACTGTGTGTGCATTGGGCTTGCCTGAGTATTCTTGAAAAGCGGAGTAATTTGTGACAATCTGGCAAAAAAAGTAAATATATATTTGATACAGAAAAGCAACTTTGCTTTTTTTACATTTGACACTGAAAAGTTTGTGAGTTCAAACAACTGTATTGAAGAAAGGCAGTTTGTAACATCACACTTGATTCATTACAGTACGTAAGACTGTATGTGTTATATACACTATGATCTGTACCAAAATACGGATTTTTATTAAGATGTAGTGAAACAAACAAAACCCAAAAATTCTATCTTAAAGTAACAAAGAATAATATTTTAACTACAAATTATTAACAAGGGTCCTTGACAGAAGTTGTACCTAACTGGTAAGTCACACACTGTCAAACTTCATTAAGACACTCAAGAGGGTCATGTTACTTGGATGATTCTCCTCCTGTTCTCTATGCCATAAAACACATGTCAAAATAGCAAACACATGCTGCTTTAAGCTGAGATTTTACAAAACACATAGAAGCCTCCAGTAGAGGCATTTTGGATTAATACTGATTTTACTTGACACACATGCGCACTTGAGACATCAATTAAATTCTCAAACCGAGGAGCAATTTGGGTGAGTAATCAGAGCAATTTGTTTTCTTAGTTTTGATAGTCTGTACCTTAAAGCAGTTTAAATTATAGTTCTTACACATTGAGCTGTTTAAAAAAATAGGCTTTAAGAAAGTCAGACAAAATTAGAAAAAAGCTAATTTAATCTTGAGAAGTTTTTACATGGGATACTAAACTTCAGTTTTAAAGCTGATACCATAGCCAAGATAGATAGTGAAACTGTTTTCTGTTTTGGTAACAAAATTAAGTGCTTAAAGTCTCAAAGTGCCTGCAGTCTTAGAGTGCTTCAGAAAAATAAGAGAATCAAAAGGGGGGTATTGGGGGCAAGAGGGAGGAAATTATATTTCTGAATTCAGCTTATGAAGCTTAGCTTTAAAATTCAAGCAATAATTGGCCTTTCAACATTTTCTAATTAGCAATTACATTTTACAGAAAATCTTCCATTTGGGCCTGATTTTCTGAACTGCTGAGTAGATGAGTTCATCCAGTTTCACCGATTTTAAAAATTACCATGAATGGAAGCTAAAAGTAGTTGCCAACTAGGAGAATAAAGTATATACATGAGAACAGACCCTGGAAATAAATAAAGCATTAGTGCACATCCCCAAAGAGAATGTTATTTGTCATCTGAACTCATGGAAACTGCGAGGCACAAATTACTGTATATTACACTTAGTTCCAGAATCAACAAGAGCAGCAACGGAAGGCATAATCTTCAAAGGCTCCAAAACCAAACATGCATAGTGCTGCTGCTAAAACGCATTCCTCCATTTGCAATGAGCTATGACCATGCAGATCATCTACATATATAATATCTGTGTGGAGATGAGCTGTTGGTTTTCATTTTGCGTTAATTTTATCTGAATCTGGTTTTATCCTAAGGTCCTTTATTTTTCTCATAATTCTGCTGCACAATATTGCAAAGGTAGTGATAGCTGAATCTACTTCCTAAGCACAGATATTTAAAAAAAAAATTAATGAACAAAATCAAGTATTAAATCTTATGCTGAATGTTAAGTAACTTCAACACCAAACGTTACTGACAAGATCACCTAACAAGAACTCATACCCCAGCAACAGTTATGTTGTCTTGAATACTGTATTTAGACAAATAATGCCATTAACACCATATAGGAAAGAATTATTTTAGAATATGTTTGTGAAATGATGTACTTTTAATGAGAAACTCAACATAGCCTACAGCTTCCTAAAAATTTCCCACTCAGAAGGCCTCTGAGTAACACCTGAGATCAATCTTCCTGCAGTCATTGGTATTAAGACACTCTGTTTAAAGAGTAGGTATTATAGCCCACACTAATAAAGTAAAAGGTATTACAACTGTCAAAGAAACTGCCAGGCATTAAATACTGAGAAATTAAGTTTAAAAAAGAAAATACGTTTTAGCTGGGTATCAATTTTTTTCCTTACCTGAACTTTGATTAAAAACTAATTAAACTACTAATTATCTGATAAGGAGGAGACTAAATAAAAAAGTAATTTCAGAGAGGCATGTGAATGTTTCTGGCAATTAGTTTAAAATTGCATCTAGATGGGACATGTTAAACATTTATGAATATACCTACAAACACTTTAATCGTGGAAAACTTTGTCCTTTCGGCGTTTAAGTGATGCTTTGCCATTGAAAAGCAGTTACCATCAAGTACTTTTCTACTTTTAAGTAGCTGTTGGAATAGCAGCAGAAGCTTTTGTTGCTCATTTGCACTGAGTGGTAAGTTCCATGCGCCAAGTAACACCGGTCCAATGTATATTCGAGGTACTGCACAACAGAACATTAAGGGCTGTGCTTTCATCATTGCATGATGACTTAAACCATCATTGTATGCAAATAAGCCAGAACAGTATTTGGAATCAGTATCTTGAAGTCGCTGAAAGCTGCAACGACCCTAAGACACTGTTGTAACTAAAATTCAATTGAATCAAATTGAATTGATTTCAGTTCAAGGATCATGGAAATGCCTCGAAACTTTGCAGCATCTTCAAAAGACGCAGAATATAAACAAGAAATAGGATACTTGGGACCACAATAATAACAACTGGCTACTGCAACAATGAAAATAAAAATAGAAATTCTGCTTTTCTGTTACTTCTTTCACAAGTTACAACATTAATGTGGATCAAACTTTTGTCAATAAAGTAAAATAAAAATAAGAAAAGCTAAAGGATTAAGTGATTTTAAAAAAATCACCTACAGAAGCACACAGACATAAATGTTACTGTCCAAAGTTATACAGCCATGCTTCAAAGGCTTGCCTTCAGCACACCCGTTAAAAGGAAACGTTCATGCTCAGTTCATGGAAAAGTAGTACAGCATATATCAGACTTCATGAAGCAGTGTCGTTTCCTGCACACCCACTTACACCATATGGTAAACAGGTCTTTGTAAAGTTTAAAAAGTGTTAAAAATGTCAAACTATATCTGATTGATAAAATTTGTATTTGCTGACTACTCCACATATGTTACATGTTCAAGGGAAAAAAAAAGTGAAATTCATGTGAAGACCAAGCTATTATTATCAAGCTATTAAATGACATCTGGCTACCGCAAAATGTTTACATAGTTTCAGTGCTTCAACTCAAGACCCAAGCTTTCTTATGAATTAGTCACCTTACAAAAATATATGACAAGTATATTTAGGAGTTTAACCTAAATTAAAATATAGTCAATCACATTATATGGAATAAATTTCACTAATTGATAGGGTAGTGTGCACAGCTCATTCTTAGATCTATGCATACCTTAAACAAGACAGCTGAATACATTCAGAAAAGATGATGGTGGAGTAATATTTTTGTGTAGTTAAAAGCATTAATTGGCACTTCCTATACAAAGGAGTGAATATCCTTTCTAAAAAAGCCAAAAAACCAACTAACTGTACAGTACCATCCTCCCCTCAGATACCTGACCTCAGGAAAACCTTTCTGGACCTCTTGTTTAGGATGAATTCTGTGATCTCCTTTGAAAAAAGTTAAAATTTCAAAGCCCCTACTGTGATATCAGCCAGTTACAGCTCTCTGAAATGGACACCTGAAAACAGGGCTAAGAACATAACCACCTAAGAGCTGGGTTCCTTTCCATTCCCCAAAATTGGTCGCTTAAAATTACATGAAAAGCGTTGAGAATTTGAGAGCACAGAAATTTACTCAATATCATGCAAAACACTTGTACACTCATGAAGAAAAGCTGTATTCTTGTTCTCAAAAGAATAAGATCCTCCTAGAAAAAAAAAAGTATTGCCAGTCTTCCTCATTTTTTCTAATGGCAGAGGCTTAAAAAAAATAAAAGCCACTGATCATGGCAGAAGCCATGGATCTGAACACAGTTATTTCAGTCCCTTACCTTGGTCTATATGCTTGGAACTTGAACAAGAACAGGACTATAAAGCAGAATGACAGAACAGGCAAGCACCACCTGTCCTTTCTATGAAAGCTTTGGAAAACAGGATATAAAAATTTTTGCCAGTTACAGGCATTAGAGCACTGTGAGTAAGACTTAACACAATCACCATAACATTAAAGTTTTTTTCTTTTTAATTCTCTCAGTTTCTTTCTACCTTTTGTTTTAGGCACTTAAGACTTAATTTTTCAAAATCATCATAACCAGGATGACTGATAACTATTCTTCTATCAGAACAATGGAGCTGCACTAATGAGCACACAAGTTTCTTGAACACTCATTTCAGAACATGGAAACTAAGCAAGAGCTGGCAGCAGCTACAGGCAGCACTTTTTTTTCCCTTCCCCAACAAAAACAGACTACCACAAGTGTGCTACAGGGATGGTGCCAACAAGCCTCTGATCGAGGTGCCACCGATAGACTCTTGCCCAAGGACCCTACCTGCAAGGAAGTCCAGTGCATTTTTTGCGGTCTTTGGACAGTCAAAAGTTGGACTATGGCTATGAGCAATCTAGTCCTCTCATTCCACAAGCATTTTAGCTGAAGGTCTGGTACACTTAAAAAAGTGCTTACAAGCCTCTAACATCAGTTTGGGTGATTTAACATAGCTGTTAAAGGTTCTGAGAGATCCATCAGCCATTCCAGCAATGTGCCACTAGCACTTCATTAAAGCATATTTGCACCATTGCTATGACATAAAGTCATGTCATCTTGTTAACAAGGACTGATTTAGGAGGAACACTACTAAAAAACATGAAGAAATGTAACCGTGCAGGAGACACTCTGGAGTGCCACTGGTCATTACCTGTCAGCTACTACAATAAAGCATTAAGCAGAACCCTATGTGAATAGAAAACACTTTATACTAAAAGTCTTCCAGCGTATTGCCAATATTCAGACACAAATGAATTTAATGTGATCAAATGGCTCTGAAAGCAGGGCAGCTTATCAAAGTCTAAGTAAGTCTTTTATTCAAAAGCAGGGAATATCACCATCATGTGGGTCACAGATAATGGAAATTAATTTGGAAGCCTGTCAAATTTCCATGCAAAACTCACACTTGCAAGACTATTACGAGTCAACTGCAGATTTGAAAAAATGAAGTCATCAATGTAGGACAGCCCATCTTTACAAATAATTAATTGGTACTTAGAAGAATTAAGTTACAAGGCCAT